>NW_024063731.1:0-214624 GCF_009727055.1 Benincasa hispida | reverse complement strand
TCCTTCTCCATCTCCGACCGACCAAACTTCAGTTTAATTGGTCGGGCTCGATTTTTTAAATCTATCGCTTCATCCTGAAAACAATCACAAGAACAACCACGATCAAAAACGAAACTCTAATTACGATTAGGAGCACAAACACTTGTTTTCTTTTTGGTTTATTTTTAGTTTCATGAAAATGACTCATCTGAAAACAGTGGATGTCTTTTGTGTTGTTATTTGATTTGTTAAGATGGTAAAAGCAGAAGTTTTCAAAGAGCGAGGTGGAGTTCGATGACAAGAAATTAGTGATGACCTTGGTTGGATTGGAAGGAGGTGTGTTTAAGCATTACAAACTTTCAAGCTTACATATCAAAATTGTGCCAAAAGAACCTGAGTGTAGTTTGGTAATATTTGATCTTGGAATATGAGAAGCTTGATGATGGCTCTACTTATCCATTACAAATACATTGATCTATTGAGTAACATCATCAAGATATTGAATCACACCTTAAATAATAACATCGCATGACTCGATTTGAGCTTCGTGTCTTCTTAACGATTTGATATGATTTACTATTGTGTCAGATTTATAATTATTAGAGATTTTGAGTGTTATGTAAGAAGTAAATAATAATTATCCTCATCCCATAAATATATGAGCTCAATTATAGTGTTTGCTTATATTACTATAATATTTTTGTATATTTATAGATAAATTCCATAGTGGGTTCTTTTTATTTATTTATTTTGTTGCTGCTCGCTGAAATTTGATGGCCAATTTCTTTCAATGTCTGAATGTTCAGAGAAAATTATAAATGAAATATATAATCGATTGAAAAAATTCATTTAATCACGAACAAAAGAGCTGTTTCGATCGTCTTGTGGAACATTTACTATAAAAAAGTTGTATTACTTGACATTTATAATTTTAAATACTTGATGGTTTAAAAAATAACGTCAAATAATTACTTTTTTTGGGGAAAACATCAAGAATAGTTTTTTAAAAGGGAATGTTTTTTGTAAAATTTCTAACTGTAACTTGACGTTTTTTGAATGTCAAGTATAAACTTTTACCTGACTCTTAATTACATATTAAAGAACAGCACTTATTTTATTGTATTTTAAATTGACATGTTTTAATATTGATGTTTTGAGTTATAGTGGGTAGGAAGAGAGAAATTTTATGTTATTTTGAAACTATTTTACCTAGCTTTGTTGGATTTCCTGTCTATTTTCTTCTCTTGTGATGTTATCCCAAAAAAACTTTCCACCACCTTAATTTCACTCTCTCTGGTCAAAAAAATTTGTTGAAATTTCTCTAGTCCTCATCCTTTCTTTTACTAGTAGATCTTTGTTTGGATTTCGAGACTAGCATGTCATGAGTGCTGTCGACTTGATCAAAGATAATTTATTTTCATCGATCCAAGGCTTATACTACAAATATAGCAGTAAGACCGAGGTCGAATCCACAAGGAGACTGTCGAATTAACTTAGACCAATTAATGAATTCCAAGTAAATATGGGGGTTTTGATGATTCTTTATTTTGTTTACAAAATAAATTAAAAATCAAACAAAGAATAATAAATAAAAGTTAGCACAGAAAAGAGGATTGAATCAAATTAATGGAAAAATCTTGGGATTAGTTGCATGCTTTTTATTTTCTATCATTAGTTACTAGTTAATTCATTCAATTATGTGAACCCTTCAACCTATTACAAATTCTAATAGCCCAATTAACCAATTTTGATAATAATTTAAATCAGCCCTAATTTAGTTTTAAACTTTTCCTTCTCAACGACATATGAGTTCAAACAGAAAAACATTAAGTAAAGGGTTCAATTGCTGAGACACACTACAAGTCGGACTATCACATCTTATGGTATGATTTATTTGAGAAAGATTATACTAGGGCATACATGAATTTGGCCAGAAAAAGTCTTAACCCTAAACATGCAATCCAAATACGTGCAACTTAATCACTCAATTATGTTTAGGCTAGAATGACATTACATGCAAGAAATTCAATAAATTAGTTTGTCAGAAAAATTCACCAAATTTCTATTATTAATAAATCAGATCCACCCAAAAGGCTCACAACAATTGAATAAATTAAATAGTATGTCATAAATTAAGGCATACAAACTATCCCAAGAAAATAATTACCTAGCCTCTAAAAGGTATATTGGAATAACAATGATCAAATGGATGAGTTGAGATTGACTTTCATGATGATCGATCGGGGATTTGGTTTCAATGGCTCTTAAAACTGAACTATAACCTTGGAATTCGCTCTATTTGAAAGAAGAATCCATTTGGCGGCTGTAACTCACTTTTTCTCTGCGTGCTTTCAATTGTTGAACACCAACGCCTGATTTATAGGTTGTGTGCAACGTCGAAACGCTGGATAATAGTGTTCAATGCTTGCTTGCACCGCACGGTCATCAATTTTCCATTAAGTGTCGTAGCATTGCAACGCTTGAAGGGGACATTGCAATGCTGAGTGCACTGTCTTACAACGTTGAGGATCAATTGTCAAGGTGTGTTGCAACGCTGGCGACGATTTAATTCCAGAGCGTTACGACGCTTGGGGCAGCATTGCAACGCTGGCTTGCATTTGATGCTACTCCCTTCCAGCGTCGAGTGAGCGTTCGACCAGAGCATTGCGATGCTGAGTGTTCTACCAGATACTCGATACTCTGTTTGCTACTTATACTCACTGCTTGCTTCCTCAGTGCTCAATACTTGTTTTCTTGGTAGAATTTGACTCGATAAAACTCAATAGTTGACTGTACTCGATGGTAATTTGGCTGTCTCAACTCATTTGAAGCTCAGATGCTTATATCAACTTCTAATTGCATCAAATTAACATTGTTTGTCTCCAAATCACCAATTCCACCTCATCATTGCTCAGTATCTACAAAGTAGCAAAATAAACATGCAAAATCCGATAACATGCCAGAATTATGCTAGGAATAATAGCTGTTTTTAAGAGCTAACAAACACCCCCAACTTAAGATTTGATCATCCCAAGCAAAATCATAACACTAAGTCATAAAATTGATAAAGGGTTCATTCATTCTATTCATCGAATCCTTTCTCTACTCTCAGCAATCTTAAGGGTCGCATCACATTTCAAAATCAAACAATCACTCAATTGAGACTTGTTATAAAAGTTTTCTTTTTTCAATCAAAGCCATGTATGAATGAAACACTAAGACACGAAACTTTTTTATAAATCGAAAAGTACTCGGAAAAGTTTTATCCTACTCTCAATTCATCTTCCTTCTACTCTTGCTCGGTCATTAGCTTGAGACATACTGTTACTGCATATCAAAGAGGAATACTATCTAGGAGTACTCAAAACTCACGCACATAAAACGAAAATGGCATCGATTTTACCTAGAGGGCTAGCTTTCACACTCAACCGCTAAGAACCTATCACTTTTTTCTCGCGAGCCCTAACCGAACACAACAGAGGTAGCTCTTTTCACCTCTATCTATGCACATACACACACCATTTTTTTTGCAGGCATACTAGTTATGCCTCAATTTATGTGCATTTTTTTCCCTCAAGAGAAAAGAAACTAGTATAGTTCACTTTTTTTTTCTCACACACATGGCTGCTATTTTTTAACTATCTAGTCTTACTCTCAGTTACTAAAAGTTGCACCCAAGCCAATAGGTTCCTTTCGAGGTGACAATGAAAATCCGAGATGGATAACCCATTTCTAAGACTTTAAGGGACTTAAATTAGAAAAAATTTCAACCTAGGTTCATTTTACATGGTTCTCATAAAAAAAATTTATAAAAAGCTCAAAATCGTGAAAATCATTCCTTTTTAAGAACAAGCAACCCATCAAATGCGTCATCAAATTGTCATTTAAAGGAAACGACAAATAAAGCAAACATTCAAACATTTATCATGATAGAAATTTTTAGATTTTCACAAAAAAATTAGATCACCCGAAGCATGCTTCACCCACCCCCAACTTAAAAGCCATATATTGTCCTCAATGCATGGTAATGCTTTAACTAAGACTAAGGAAAAAAAGAAAAGGGGCAAGAAGGAACAGAAAAAATCTCTTGGATTTTTGGACACAAGCATGAATGTTTAAAATCTTTCCTTCAAGAACCAAAATTTTGATTCATAAGGGAAAAATTAATGAAGTCAGCCTCTCATTTATTAAAAAAAAACAAAACAAAATAAAGCAAAATGAAGAAAGTAAAGAGAAGAAAGCAAAAGAAATTCAAACTCCTAGTTGCCTCGAGGTTGCACAACATTTAACGTCTTTGGCTTGACTTTTGGGTGATATGCGCTCAAGAGATAGACAGTGGAGTAAACATAAGTTTTGAGAAAACCACGTTGACTTCCCCTTCATTAAATATTTTAAGGTGGCACCTGTTCACTTTAAACTCCTTCCCCATCTCTAGACTTCTATTCTTCCCTACACCATAAGGAAACAACTTAACAATCTCAAAAGGACCAAGCCAATTAGATTTTTATTTTATTGGAAATAAGTGATAGCCTTGGATTGAAGAGCAACACTTTCTATCCAACTCAAAATTCCTTCCTCAAAAGACCCTTATCATGTATTAATTTTGACTTTTCCTTGTACATTATTGAGTTCTCATAGGCTTCCAAGCGTAGTTCCTCTAATTCCTGTAGTTCCAATAATCTCTCCTCCCCGGCTTGAGCTAAGTTCATATTACATTTCTTAATAGCCCAATATGCTCTATGCTCAACTTTGACCGATAGATGGCACGCCTTTCCATAGACAAGCTTCAAAGGCGTTGTTCCAATAGGAGTTCTAAATGCAGTCCAGTAGGCCTAAAGAGCATCGTCAAGGTGTGTGCCCCAATCTTTTCTGGATGGATTGACAGTCTTCTCTAGGATACTTTTGACCGCACGATTAGAGATTTTAGTTTGTCCATTTCTTTGAGGGTGGTACGGAATGGTGACCCAATTGTGAACTCCGTACTTCCTCATGAGTGCCTCGATGGTCCGATTACAAAAATACGTACCCTGATCACTAATTATAGCTTGAGGTATGCGAAAACTAGAAAAGATGTTAGGTGTTAAGAAACTTGAAACCACAGTAGCATTGTTAGTCTTAGTGGGGATTGCCTCAACCCACTTAGAAACATAATCAACTACTAAAAGAATATATAGAAAACAAAAAGATGAAGGAAAGGGGCCCATAAAACCTATCCCCCACACATAAAAAATCTCACACACCAAGATAGAATTTAATGGCACCTCATTCCTCCTAGACAAGGATCCTCATCTCTGACACCTCTCACAAGACTTACAAAATGTAAAATAGTCGGCGAACAAAGAATTTCAAATTAACCCACTATCCAATACCTTCCTAGCAGTTCTTCTAAGACTAAAATGTCCACCACAGGCCATCTCATGACAAAATACAAGCACAGACTCAAACTCCACATCTGAGACACACCTTCTAATGATTTGGTTAGAATTAAGGCATACAAACTATCCCAAGAAAATTACCTAGCCTCTAAAAGGCATATTGGAATAACAATAATCAAATAAATGAGTCGAGGCTGACTTTGATGATGATCGATCGGGGATTTGGCTTCCATGGCACTTAAAACTGAACTAAACTCTTATAACTCTCTCTATTTAGAAGAATAATGTGTTTGGTGGCAGTAAATCACTTTTTCTCTGTGTCTTCTCAATTGCTGAACACCAACACCTCATTTATAGGTTGTGCATAGTGTTGCATGCTAGGAAATAGCGATGCAATGCTTGCTTGCACCGTGCGGTCATCAATTTTTCGTCAACTATCATAGCGTTACGACACTTGAAGGGGGCTTGTAACGTTGAGTACACAGCATCGAGGATCGAGCATCGAGGTGCATTGCAACACTGGCGATAATTTAATTTTAGAGCATCATGACGCTTGGGGCAACGTTACAACGCTGCCTTGTATTTGATGCTACTACCTTCCACCATCAAGTGAGAGTTGGACCAGAGCATTGCGACACTGAGTGTTCTGCCAAATACTCAATACTCGCTGCTCGCTTCCTCTGTTCTCAATTCCTTTTTTCTTGTTGGAATTTGACTCGATAGTTGATTGTACTCGATAATAATTTGGTTGTCTCAACTTCTTTAAAGGTCGGATGCTTAAATCAACTTCTAATTGCTTCAAGTTAACCTCGTTTGGTTCCAAATCACACATTCTACCTCATGATTGCTCAGTACCTAAAAAATATTGAAATGAACATGTAAAATCCAATAACGAGCCAGAATTAAGCTAGGAATAATAGCTCATTTTATTAGCTAACAATCTTTCATTGTTTGTTCTTAATTCAAGAGCTTGATCTGATTTTAGCTTCCTGATTGAGACTAAAAACATCTTTTACAGGTTTCCGTTTTAGCTTAATGGTAGAGATTAACATCCTAAATCGCTTGGTGTCTTCATGATTTTTGGAAGATGAATTGTTCTTAATTCGTACTAGTTTGTTTTGTTAGCTCGTTTAATTCATGTAGCCCTTCCTGATGTTAAATTTTAACCAGGTTTTTGTGTCTGATGAGGAAAATTAATGATTTTAATGGTAATTACTTCAAGTTCTGCATAATGTTGTTGGATTTTTCTGGTGTTATTTGATGCTTGTATTTATTGAAGTGCAAATGTGGATGATATGCATTGATGGAATTACGTTGTGCAGTAAAGTTTCCCCGGCGGAATTCAAGTGTAAATTCCTCTGAGTTTTTCTGGTAAGTCCAGGGTCGAACACAGGGACTGGTGAAAACAGATTGCATTGGTAATTTTTATAAAGACTTTGCGATAACCGGATAAATAAATAAAGTGTTGGGTTTGTTGTTTGCATTGATGAAAAGAAAATAAATGCGGCGGAGTTTGAAAAAAGTTGGTAAACGGGAGATGCGATGAATATGCGATGAACGGGTTGAGAAGGGTTTCGACTAACACTCCCTAGAATGCGTTCATGCTATGTGATCATGCAACATGCATACAATAGTAAACCACCTCTCGGTGTGAATACCACAGCTTCTAAGGCTAGAACGCATGTGATATATGCAATAAGTCTACAAGGTTTACACATAAACCTCTATTTCTATTTATGCGATGACAACATGACATCCACACAAATATGCGACCACATAATATCATTCCCATCTCTAGGATGCATGCGATGCAGGCTGACAAACAGAGCTTATCTCTAAGTCCTTATTTCTTGTTTATGCAGTTCTAATCTTCTCTCTCGAGTCCAGATTCTAACCTAGCTCTCTCGAGACATTAGGTTCTTTCTTTAGACTCTCTCTCGAGTAACTCCAACATAAAACAAGACAATTGCAAGCAAAGAACTTCCTAGGTCATGTTAGCTTAGTTCTTCTCAAATCATTCGACTAGTTTAGCTATTCATGCATATTAAGAGAGTGAACAGATGTATAAATAGAACTTCCATTGTATAAGTATGAAGATGAAGTACAGAATAATAATGCAAGTATAGAATAAAGAGCCTGGTAGCAGTCTTTTGCTATCAGGCGTTTACACTGTTTCTACTCGTGCTCAAAATATAATCTCACTTTTGCGAGAGTCAGCCCGCTCTCGACTCTTATGCCCTAAGGTTCTCTCTCGAGTTGCCCTGAGCGATCTCCTACTCTACTACTCTTCTCTTGCTCTGCCTTAAATTCGAAAGGAAACTATGAACTGAAGCATGAACTAAACGGTGAACTAATCAACTCGTTAACCCTTCTCTAAAGAATGCCCTTGGCATTTATAGAGAATCCATGGAGAAAGGCGGCTTCTCTCTCCTGGTTGTACATATGAGACAGCTTTAATTCCTTACTGATGCGCCGAATAATTATCACCGATAAAGCTGAATGTACTTTGTGACCGTTATCGGCTGTCAACTTAATTTGGATTCGACTGTCATAAGCTTTCTATCCCATCGCTCTTAATTGGCCTTTCACCTAGATGCGCCCACCATGTTGCGATGACCAAATTGCGGCGATCCTTCTTGGGCGAATGTTTGCGAGCACGATTAACGCAAAGCCTTGCGGTGAAGTTGCGCTCGACCAATGAATTCCTATGATCGCAATCTTTGCATTGCATTAATGCATATTCTGCAAAAAAATACAAAAATCAACTGTTCTAATGCGCTAAACGCATGCGACCGCAATATCATGAAAACGATGCTTAATGGATGCAAGTTAACATATTTCTTCAATGCAATCCAACATTGTTTAAGAACTTAGCATTATGAAAACGTGCATTTCTGCACGTTATCACACCCGCAAATTTAAACAATGCTTGTCCTCAAAGATTCCTTTAGCAAGTCAACCGCACTGTTTTTTTCCTAGATTTCTCAAGAATACTTCGTTTAAATCCTATATGCCTGAATTTTCTTAAGTCTTATTCAAGTCTCTTCTTAAAATATTTCTAAGACCTAGGGACTGCAAGCTTACCTTTCAAAAGGACTTTACTAAATTTCGGAACATCGCATGATTTATTTCAAAAAGAAAATTTTCTACCGGGGTGTCAAATAATTTTATCCTTGCACAAAAAGTTTTCTTCATTGATATTTTTTTTAGACCTTGCGCTGATCCGAGTGCCTTGCCTTCGTTTTGGCTTTCCCCCAACTGTTGGCAATGCGCTCTTTCTCAGTCTAAACTAATACCTGTTTGGCAGTGGAGTTGCGGTCATTTATTTATACATTGATCCTGGTGACTTACTTTCGTTTTGTCTTGCTCCCACGTGTGTCATGCGAACATCCAACTACGGGTAAGTGCCTTTCACAACTTAACTCTTATCAACATGGGTTTTCCATTGCATTGACAGTGGAGTTGTTATTCTCAATATAACTTTTTTAATTTTTTTTCAAAAATAGCAAGGTCGAAAATAAATACCTCACCTCCAAATTTAAAATGCGGCAATGTCCTCATTGCCAAAAGATTAAAATAAGTCATGCGATGGTCATAGAATGCATTGTAAAGAGAGTTTGAAAGAAAGTTAGCAAACCCTAACTTTGAGAAATATTTTATGAAGAGACTATCTTAAGATTAAGTTGACTCTAGTATATATGAAAGACATAGAAGCATATTTTTCATCATTGAAATCATACTTGGCAAAGAAACAGAATGCAGTAAACTACTAAATTTATCTATGTCAAATGATTGGGATGATTAAAACTTTGAAAATTAAAATACGCAAAATTTGAAATAAAGATAAGGAAGAGTACACCGTTGTCGCCTGCATTGCATATTGATGCATCCATCTTTGCGGTGATCTCTCTTCTTTGGATTGCAGTGATGAAATAAGATAAGTGGCTTCTTTGTGTAACATCTCCGCAATCCAGCGCCTTGATCGTTGCAAGAAAAACAAAGAGAGGGTCAAATTATTTTAAACAAAATAAAACTTGTTATCGCATTTTTTTTTCAAAATTAAATAAGGATAGTTAAAGATTGAAAGAATAAAGTGAAAATTTCTAATAGTGGAAAAGAGTTGAAGAATTGGTGTTTCCCACAACTTGCGTCCTTGATAGATTGCGATCATTTGATAATGCAGGGACCACCTACTTCCATCTTTATTCAAAGTTCTTTAGTTCCATGGAGTCGACTCGGCGATGCTAGCCTTCTCATGGTATGTCTTTACTTTCTGCCCATTGACTTTGAATATGTTGGTTTCGTCGTCATTTGATAATTCAACTGCGCCATGTGGAAATACTTGTCTATTACGAACGGTCTGAGACCAACGTGATTTAGCTTTCCCGGGAAGAGTCGCAGA
Source organism: Benincasa hispida (assembly GCF_009727055.1). Taxonomy (NCBI): domain Eukaryota; kingdom Viridiplantae; phylum Streptophyta; class Magnoliopsida; order Cucurbitales; family Cucurbitaceae; genus Benincasa; species Benincasa hispida. The sequence goes on along the minus strand of NW_024063731.1, from coordinate 204,868 downwards.
CGTGAGTTGAAGAGCAAGACCTTTTGCCCGACTTGGAGGTTCTTACCGCATATGCGTTGATCATGCCAGTGCTTGGTGTGCTCTTTATAAATCTTCGCATTTTCATATGCGTTGTTCTCTATTCTTCTAGCTCGACTAGTTGCATTTTTCGTGCTTCCTTTGCCTTCTTCAATCAAAATTTAGCTTCTTCACCGCCCATAATGCCTTATATTCCAGCTCCAAAGGCAAGTGACATGCCTTACCAAATACCAGTGCATATGGGGACATACCTGTGGGTGTTTTAAATGCGGTCCGGTATGCTAACAATGCATCATCAAGCTTTGTCGCCCAGTCTTTTTGTGAAGGTTTTACTACCTTCTCAAGTATCGACTTAATTTCTCGATTGGACACTTCAGCCTGACCATTCATTTGCGGATGATTTGCGGTGGCCACTTTGTGGAGGATATTGTACTTGGACAGCAACTCCTTGATATTGTGATTGATAAAGTGGGATCCTTCTTCACTTATGAAGGCAAGAGAAGTTCCAGAACGAGTGAAAATATATTTCTTTAGGAACTGGGAGACTACTGCCGCATCATTTGTGGCGCATGCTATTGCCTCTACCCACTTGGAGACATAATCGACGACTAATAAAATATAGTATCTGCCATGCGAGGGAGGGAATGGTCCCATGAAATCAATCCCCCATACATCGAATAATTCCAGCTTCAAGATAGTGTTCATTGGCATTGCGTTTTTCCATGAAATGTTGCCTGTGCATTGACACCGATCACATTTCATTGCGTAGTCAACAACTTCCTTGAGTAATGTAGGCCAAAAGAATCAACTTTGCAAAACCTTGGCTGCAGTGCGCTGCCCTCCGAAGTGCCCACTATATGGTGAGTCGTGGCCTTGTGACAATATACGTTGTTGAATAGCATTTGGTACGCATAACCGAATAATCTGGTCTGCACCTCTCTTATACAAATTTGGCTCATCCCAATAATAATATCTGCATTCATGTTTAAGCTTCTTCTGTTGGTGATAGGTGTAGTCTTCAAGGAATTGCTCACAAACCAAATAATTAACGATCTCCGCATACCAGGGCAATTCTTCTGTGTGGAACAGCTGCTCGTCTGGGAACACAACACTCACCTCAGTCTCATTGCGGTCAACTTCAGGATTTTCCATCCTAGACAAATGATCTGCAACCTGATTCTCTGTCCCCTTCCGGTCAATTATTTCAATATCAAATTCTTGAAGGAGAAGAACCCTTCTGATCAACCTCGGCTTTGCGTCCTTTTTTGTCATTAAGTATTTGATTGTCGAGTGATTAGTGTGGATGAGTACCTTGGTTCCCAATAGATATGCTCGGAATTTCTCCAACGCAAAAATCACAGCCAGGAGTTCTTTCTCTGTGGTGATATAATTTATTTGAGCAGGGTTTAAAGTTTTACTCGCATATGCGATGGGATGCAAAAAAAATTTTCTCTTTTGCGCTAAAGTTGCTCCCATCCCATACCCGTTTGCATCACACATGATTTCAATGGCAGTGTCCAGTTCGGCGCAATCAACACGGGTCTGTAATCAGTGCATTTTTTAAAACTCTGAATGCGTTGAGCAATTGTTGTCAAACTCAAATTTCCAGTCCGCCTCTAATAATGCATCAGTGGTCGTGCTATCTTTAGAAAAGTCCTTGACGAATAATCTGTAAAATCTGGCATGTCCCAAGAAGCTTTGCACAGCCTTCACGCTTGTTGAGTGGGAGTTTTTCAATTGCTTCAATTTTTGCTTTGTCCACCTCCAAACATCCTGGGAGACCTTATATCCCAACACTAATGTCCTCCTTAACCATGAATAACAATTTTCCCAATTGAGCACCAGATTCGTCTCTTCACATCTTTTCAAATCTTCTCCAAGTTCTAAGAGCGACTTCAATAGTGTTCCCATAAACGGAGAAGTCATCCAAAAATATTTCCACGGAGTCCTCAGAGATAATCTGAAAAAATTGCCATCATGCACTTTTGGAACGTGCTTGGCACATTGCAAAGACCAAACGACATGCGGCAAAAGAAAACGTCCCCTATGTGGGCAGTTGAATAATATGGTCTTGTCTTGATCTTCAGGAGCTATCATGATTTGATTGTATCCGGCATACCCATCCAGGAAGCAGTAAAAATCATTCCCTGCTAGTCTGTCTAGCATTTGATCGATGAATGGCAGAGGAAAATGATCTTTCTTTGTGGCCGCATTCAACTTACGGTAGTCCATGCATATACGCCATCGAGTGATGGTCCTTTGCGATATTAATTTATTTTTCTCATTTGGGACTACCGTCATTCCACCCTTCTTTGGCACACATTGCATGGGGCTGACCCACGTGCTATCTACTATGGGATAGATAATGTCTACATCTAGCTATTTGATAATCTTCTTCTTGATGACCTCCTTCATCGCAGGGTTGAGTCTGCATTGATGTTCAATTGTTGCTTTGTGGTCATCTTCAAAATGAATGCAGTACACAAGGCTAATTCTTCTGATGTCAGTGAGCGTCCAGCCAATTGCTCGCACATGTTTCTTGAGAATGCTCATCAATGCATTCTCTTGATCTTTGTTGAGTGTAGAGGAAATGATCATTGGCAGCTTCTCATTCTGCCCCAAAAATGTGTACTTCAAATGGGTTGGTAGGGTCTTTAATTCAAGTGTTGGTGGCTCCACTAGGGAAGGTTGTGTTATTTTTTGTTCTTCTGTTTGCTCTACTTCTTGCCTTGCGATCATTTTTTCTTCCTTGTGTTGTTTTTGTTGTGATCGCATTGTAGGCAACAATGGATGCACTGGTATCCTCTCTTTCATACTCTTCATCAGACTTTTTTTCTTCAATCAAATTCAGGTCATCATCAGAATCTTGTAGGTCTTCTTCATCTAGAAACTTCATGGCACGAATTATATTAAATTTGAGCTTCTGTTTGTTGATACTTAGAATGATTTTCCCTTTATGCACATCAATTTGGGCATGACCCATTGATAGAAAAGGTTGCCCCAAAATGATGGGCACATCTTTGTCAGCCTCCCACTTGCTCAATCGTCTACACGATTATTCCTCTGGTCTCTTCCTCTAACCAAGTCAACACAAAGCCCACACTTCTGGATTCTCACACCGAGAACACCAAGGTAGCCATTGTGGTGATGTCGAACTCAACTTGACATTGTCGAGGTTTATTGGAGGTCATTCGTTGAGTTCGCGGTGTTCGTGTGGTGGTTGTCGATTATTTGTGATCTTGGAGATCCTTGAATTCGAGCGTTCGTGTGTTGCAGTCTTGGAGTCTATTCGAGCGTTTGTGATCAAGGGTGTTGAAGATGAGTCTTCAAAGGTATGTTAATTTTATCCCTTGATTGTATAGTAAAGCATACTGTAATTTCGTATGTTGCACAGCCTGTATGTTTTTGTTTGTGTACTGTAATTGTTAATGTTCATATACGAATGGAATTTGGAACAATTATTCTGCTGCTCATGGAAATCCTCATGTCTGATTTCCTTCAATTGGTATTAGAGCCAGGTTGTTCTGTTATTCCAAATTTCACTTTTGTTTTGAACTTCTTTTACAATCATGGTGGTTTTTCTGCATTGTGTTTAATTATTAAATGCATTTATGGATGGCGTTGATTAATGTGTATGGGTTAATTTCCTCTATTTAAAGCTTTCTTTCAATTACAAAATGTTAATTTGTTAGGGCCTCTATATTTTTGGGCATAATTAACATGGAATCGAGTCTGTAATTTAAAGTGTTTCGAAGCATGGAGATGTAGTTCACAGCGAAGAAGAAGACAAAGGGTTGGTCGTGACGTGTAACCTAAGCTAAACAATCGTTGGGATTTAACTAAACGATTGTGTAGATTTTTCTATACAATCGTGTAGTATATACTAAACAATCATTTAGCTGGGTAAATTGTTTACTCTATCACATAGCTTTGGTTGCCCGATCTAGTGGGAGCATATGATGTTCATCGTTTAATAAAAGACGCGTGTGCTAAACGATCGTGTAGTTAGCAAGTTGATCGCATAGTTACTGAGTACATGATCACGAAGGCTCTCGCTCAGTGATCGTTTAGACAATCGTGCTTTACTGCATTGTAGTTGTTTAGACGATCGTATAAGGCTTGCGTTACAGAGCGCGCTGCACGATCGTGTACCTCGTGCTTCATTGCATAGTAAAAGGTACACGATCGTTGCTAAACGATTGTGTTGCTCTGGGAACGTAAGTAAACAATTGAGTAAAACGTTTATTCTTTCGTGTAGACGATCACAGAATGTTTTAGTACACGATCAATGGAGACGCGGACTTCAACCAGACAGTTCAAGACCCGGTTCGCCTATTTGAACTGGAGACTCTTTGTTTTCGTAATAGTTAGCTTTTGTTTTGAGGATTTTGAGACAAATTTTCTCGGTTGATCAACATTTTGATTACTATACATGAGATGTATGTGGTTTATATGGAAAAGTGTTTGACATATAGTTTTTAAACCCACCTTAGGTTGTGCAATTATTCATGCATCATGTATTATAAGTGTTATAATATGGCATGATGAAATTACATGAAAGCACGTGCATGCATCATGAAAATATTAGAGTTATATTTGTGTATGCAGCGAGCATATTCATGCATCATCTTTGTATTATAAGCGTTATAGTATAAGGGTGTATAGAAGCATCTTTTGCTTGGTTCGTTGCTTGTTTGTATAAGTGTTATATAAAAAGATAGCAATGAATAAAAAATGCATGGAGCATAACACTAAGGCTGTTTGTAAAAGTTATGAATGCTTTGTATGTGTTAGCTATGCATTGTGTTTGGTTTTGGTTGTTTCTATTGTAAGTGTTATAATAGAAATTGAACTAAAATCGATAAGAAAGAGTTGCATGTGGACTTAGGGTGTATGCAGAAAGGTAAATTAGATAGATTTTCTACAAGCATGCGATAGTTGGTCAAACATTCCGTTAAAGAGTTTAATGGATGATGGTCAATGTGAACCCCGAATCCCAATTTTACACTTAAGTGTGTTTTCTTATTTAAACTGTCTTATTTTTCCACTTAATTTTGTATCTCTATTTAAATTTGTATAAATAAGTTGAGTAGGATGAGAAAGTTAGTGTGGAATGGTGAAGAAGGAATGGGGAAAATTTGGAAAAAATGTGTAGAAGTTGCACGGAGACAAACAATTCGCAGTAGCTAAGAGCGAGATCGTTGAAAGTGAGATCAGCAAGATCATTGAGAGCGAGATCATTGAGATCGAGACCAGCGAGATTGAAGAAGAAATGGGAGAGAGCGAGATTGGATAGAAGATGGGAGAGAGCAAGACCAGCGAGAAAGCTGGAGAGAGCGAGAGTAGAGAGAACGAGACCAGCGAGAAAGCTGGAGAGAGCGAGAGTGGAGAGAAAAGTTAAAGCTGGAGAGAGCGAGAGAGAGAGCGAGACCAGCGAGATTGCTGGAGAGAGTGAGAGTGAAGAAAGCGAGATTTTGAGCGAGAAGGGGGGAGAGAGCGAGAGNGGAGAGAGCGAGACCAGCGAGAAAGTGGGAGAGAGCGACACTGCCGAGAGTGGAGAGAGTGACATTGCCAAGAGTAGAAAGAGTGAGAGCGCCTATGCTAGGCTTGCTTTGTCTGATTCGAATGTCACGCCCACGCCTCGTCTATGCATTGAACGGCCGAGCAACCTTCTGGGCGATGTATTTGGACGCGTTAGGGTGGGTTATGCATTTAAAAATCCTATTTTGAATACAAAAAAAGCTTGAAGACGTAAGGGAAAACATCAATTAAAATCTATGTGTCCATTAAAAGAAATTCTTAAAACTAAGAAACTGTGTTGGATGCGTTTGGGAAGAACACATTGAATCAAGGTGAAGTCAGCTTATGTTGATAAAGGGAGGATTAAACATTTGGTCATGCAGTCAAGTAGGTGTTGTCAATCCCACAAGCAATTTGAACGCCTATAAATAGGGAGTTAGGATTTCATTTTCAAATTACACAAAAATCATAAATTTTGTAGAGAAAGTAGAGGGCAGTGAGGGTTCAGAGGAATGTGTCAATTTTGGACAAGGAGATCTTCCAATCTACTCGTGCGTTTGGAGTGATTCCAAAGCCGTCTAAAAGCTCTGGAAGTCTAGTTTTTAGAGTAGGGCTGCAAGAGGAAAAAGCTCAAAGGAATTGGGCTGGAGGTTGAGAAGAAGGAAGAAGGGTCAGACTGTCGGATCAGTCTGGGCTAGTCTTGAAGATTTTGAGATTCCGGCCAAACCACGAGAAATTTGGAGCTGAAAGTTTAGGGTAAGATTCTAAGATATTTTAGAATAAGTTTATAGAAGGAAGTTTCCAAATAAGGTTCGAAACTATGAGTAATCTAAGTTGTAATTTGAATCTGGATTCTAGGGGTGAAAAAGGGACCCGAGGAGCTACTAGAGTGAAAAGTTCCTAAGAGTTCGAGGTGAGTAGCTAAAATGTTTTCGAACTAAAATGTTTTTAAGCTGTTTTGATTATAAACGTTTTATAGAAAGCATGTTTGCGAAAATAATTCCCATGCCTACTAGTTTTCTCTAGTTGTTTCTCTAATGATTACAAACATCCTGATCGGATCGCTCCATAGGTTTGGCTGAAGCCCAGAACGTCATTTCTAATGATGGGGTCGAGGATCTATTGTCTTTTAAGAAAGAAACGGATGATGTTGACAAAGATGAATGGATTAAAGCCATGAACCAAGAGATGAAGTCTATGTACTTCAATAATGTCTGGGAGCTTGTGGATCCGCTTGATGGGGTAAGACCTATGGGGTGTAAATGGATCTATAAGCGAAAGAGAGGTGTAGATGGAAAGATGCAAACCTTTAAGGCTAGTCTCGTGGCAAAAGGTTATACCCAGGTTGAAGGAGTTGATTATGAGGAAACTTTAGCACCTGTTATCATGCTCAAGTCTATTGGGATACTCCTGTTCATAGCTACATTTTATGATTGTGAGATATGGAAAATGGACGTCAAGACTGCCTTTCTTAATGGTAATCTTGAGAAGACCACCTACATAGCTCAACCAGAGGGGTTCATAGTTACAGATCAAGAGCAAAAAGTTTGCAAGCTTAATAGGTCCATTTATGGGCTGAAACAAGCATCTCGATCGTGGAACATTAGATTTGACACTGCGATCAAATCGTTTGGCTTTGATCAGGAGGTTGATGAGCCTTGTGTCTACAAGAAGATCATAAAAAACTCAATAGCTTTCCTGGTACTGTATGTGGATGATATCCTACTTATTGAGAATGATGTAAAGTATCTGACTGACATTAAAAGTTGCTAGCTGCCCAGTTCCAAATGAAATATTAGGGTGAGGGATAGTATGTTATAAGATCCAGATCATTCAGGATCGTAAGAACAAGAGGTTACCCTTGTCTCAGGCATCGTACATCGATCAAATGTTGATCGGGTACAGGATGAAGGATTCAAAGAGGGATTTGTTACCCTTCAGGCATGGAATCATTTTTTCTAAGGATCAATGTCCTAAGATACCTCAAAGAATATGAAACGGATTCCCTATGCTTCAACTGGTGAAAGCATAATGTATGCAGTGTTGTGTACTAGACCCGACATTTATTATGCAGTAGGGATTGTCAGTCGTTATCAGTCAAATCTAGGATTTGATCACTTGGCGACGGTTAAGACAATCCTCAAGTATCTTCGAAGAATGAGAGACTACATGCTCGTATATGGAGATAAGGTTCTGATCCTTACAGGATACACAGACTCTGACTTTCAGATCAATAGACATTCTTGTAAATCGACATAGGGATCAGTGTTCACTCTGAATCGAAGGGCTATAGTGCGGCGAAGCATCACAAGGATGCATCACAGACTCCACTATGGAAGCCGAATACATAACCGCTTGTGAAGTAGCTAATGAGGCTGTTTGGCTGAGGAAATTCCTTACAGATCGTGAAGTTGTTCCAAATATAGATTTTCCAATCACTCATTATTATGATAACAATGAGGCAGTGGAAAATTCGAATGAGCCTCGAAGTCATCGTCGAGGCACACATATAGAACAGAAATGCCACTTGATTAGGGAGATTATGCATCGCGGTGATGTAATAGTCACGAAGGTTGCGTCGGAGCACAACGTTGCTAATCCATTTACAAAGACTCTCACGGCTAAAGTGTTCAAGGGTCACCTGGAGAGTCTGGGTCTGCGCGACATGCGACATCTTGTCTAGGGCAAGTGGGAGAAGATATTAGGGTATGCCCTAGTTTATTATATATTGTACATGTCTTTATCTTGTATTATACATTAGTCTCCCAAGGCATTAGGAAAAATGGAAGATTGTTGGGACTGGTGTCCTAATTCTTCCGAAGTCTTGTATTTATAATATGTACACATTGTTATGAATAAAATAAGAGTTATCTTATCTGGCATTTACACATATACAATAAACAAAGATCCATGGTTATTGTATGTAAACTAAAACATGTATATGAGATATACAAGTGGATCATGCTTTAAGTGATAACCTAAATAGGTCTGTAGTATAAGGATTAAGGTGGGATATCTGATCCTGATGATACTACGGATACGACCCGCTTTGTAGAGGTTTACAAGTGTTGTGAACTACTACAAATGGTACATCTTGACCATTCATGTGGAGACATGTGAGCGGTGGTGTCCTATACAAAGAGTTTGTATAAGACCAGACCACGAGATGATTCGTCTTTGTATATAACGTCGTTGATACTGGTGATTCACTGCTTCCCCGAAGCAAGGGTACTTAGATAGATTGCTCCCTAAGGGCTGATTCTGGGGCTCGAACATAGTGGCCAACTCTTCTCTTTGGAAGGACTCAATCATAGTAGAACTATGACTTATGTTCATTAGAGGGATTAGTTGTGCTTAAAGAGTTAGATGTAACTACAGGGGCATAACGATTATTGGCCCAACTGTACTTACAGGCGATCTATGAAGGATTACCACACTGTTGATCGGTTGATATGGACACATAATATATCTGTAGTAAGGAGAGTTAAGCTATTGGTCTTTAGTAGAGTGCTTGGCAGTTGACGGATGGTGGATCCCATGACTAAAGAGTTTAGCCAATTATTCACGTACCATTGAGCTACAAGTCCATAAGGGCCCCTTGGTAGCTCAATGGGTTCAAGTTGAGGATAAGTTCTTAGTGTTGATTTGAAATGTTTAGTGTGGTGTATTAGATACATCAAGTGGAGGATTAATATAAATGAGATTTACATTAAGTACCATGAATTAGACAAAGAGTTATGGTTTATATGTTTCATGAGATGAAATATTAAAACTATAGGTTATAAATATAGTTTTGTAAGTTGATTATCATGTATATTTATAATAATATTAATTATTGTATAATTATCTCTTTTTCTTTAATAACCAACTGAGTGGGGTTTATTGGTTGTTTCATGGTAATCGTGAGATAAAAGGAAAATATTTTCTTATTTTTAGTTGATGTTTTTGTGAGAGTTTCCATTCTCGGATTACTCACGGCGGTTGTCAAGTATAATAGATTTGCTAAACGGCAGCTGAAGAGAGACTAGACGATCGTGGAGTGTTTCTATACGATAGATCACTTAACTGGCCAATTAGCTAAAAAATTGCGTAGCTTTTGCTAATCGATTGCATAGATTCTATAAACGATTGGGCATTGTCTATACGATAGATATTTGTCATCTCCCACTTGCTCAATCGTTTACACGATTGTTGCTCCAGTCTCTTCCTCTAATCAAGTCCACACAAAGCCCACACTTCTGGATTCTCACATCGAGAATACCAAGGTAGCCATTGTGGTGGTGTTGTACTCAACTTGACATTGTCGAGGTTTATTGGAGGCCGTTCGTTATGTTCGCAGTTTCGTGTGGTGGTTGTCGATTGTTCGTGACCTTGGAGATCGCTGAGTTCGAGCATTCGTGTTTTGCAGTTTTGTGGCATTCATAATTAAGGGTGTTAAAGATGAGTCTTCAAATGTATGTTATTTTTAACCCTTAATCGTATAGTAGAGTATGCTATAATTTTGTATGTTGCATAGCCTTTATGTTTCCGCTTGTGTACTATAATTGTTAATGTTCATATACAAATGGAATTTGAAATGATCATTCTGCTGCTCATAGAAATCCTCATGTTCAATTTCCTTCAAGTACAATGTTTTCTTTTTGTTGTTAGAGTTCTAGTTTTGTAAGTTAGTTTTGTCATGAGTCATGAAAATATAGTCCTTGGTAATATGAAAATATCTTAGAATGTCAGTGGAGCTAGATTATTCACCTTCAAGAGTTTTAGGTGTTAAAAAAGATGGGTTTGGTTTATAAGTCTGAGATGTTCAACTATGTAATAGGTTCTTTTTGTTTGGTATCAGTGGATTTCTATATGACTTGTTCTATAAATTCAATAAGTTTCTTTTGTTATGTTTGTTTATTTAATATGTGTCTATGTTTCTTTATTTAATAGGTGTCCATCAAAAGGGTACAAATCAACCTTAAGAAATTTCCATTGAGAGATCAAGAGAATCTTACAAATTACAAATGAACAAAAGAGGCTTGCAAAATATTTTATTTACTCACAGAAATAAACATAAAAGATACAATACTTTATTTTGTATCATTTTACTTTGTTCTAGGAAATGATTACATTCTTTTTTCTTATTTTTTTTTGTAAAGTTAATAGATTTATTTTTAACTAATGAAAATCATGGTATTTAATGTGTTATGAAGTATTTAATATATGTGGGTTGATCTAGAGTCACAAGTTTATTTTTAACACAAATATGAACAATAATATACAAACTATTCTTATTTAGTAAAAAAATTGTACCTTTTATAGCCATGAGCAAATCAATAACAATATATATATATAGTGAAAGCAAGTGCAATCAAAAGATTATTATAGTAGTTATAGCTATTAGAAAAGACTAAATAACCTTACTATAGCATAAGATTAAAGCTATAAGTACTATATTATAGCGTTGAAAAAGTTCTATCAAATATTACATGCATAATAAAAATGTAAGATTTTATTACATATTTGTCTATCTAACGCGCAATATAATGATAATCAAGGCTTTGACATTAAAAGTGAGTCATTATTAAATTGTAATTTAGATAAACCATGCTAACATTATACAGTATTATAATCCATAGTGTACCCATCTATTTTTAACCAACTTTATTTAAATTAATTTTTTTTTAGATTGATTTTTACTTTTATTTTTCTAATCTAATTTGTTGTTATCCACCTTTATTGGTCGTTTTTTGGAATCCAACAAGAGAGGTGTATTAATTTTCAAATCTTACAAATTAACTCCGTTTTAGTTTTATTAAATGAGTTTTAATCTCTTTTTTAAAATATTTGTTTCAATGACATTTTTTTAAAATTTCTGACGACTGATTCTAGAAATATTTGAGAGTCGAATTTTCTAGATTCTCAAGGTGAGGGTTCATAATTTATGGAAATCCAATTCTAAATACAAGATAAAAATGAATTTAATTAAAATAATCATTTTCTTAAAAAAACTTATACTTGATAGGGACAAGACCCTCAAACAATGGTACAAAGTTGGCCCTTGCGAAACTTATACTTGATAGGGACAAGACCCTCAAACAATGGTACAAAGTTGGCCCTTGCGAACAACTTGATGTACTATCTTTAGATCCCTGGGGAAGAGATTCAAGTTGGCCCTTGCGAACAGCTTGATGTACTATCTCCCTTCGACCCTTTGAGGGAAATGTGGCTTTGTTTTTTGTTTCAACCCCAAAAAGTCTCATACCAATGGAGATAGTCATCCTCACTTATATACCCATGATCCTCCTTTTTATCTAACCAATGTGGGACATTGAACATTCTCAACAATATTAAAAGGTTATCCTATGACACATTATGAGAAATTGTAATAATTTCTCACATTCTTGAAGTGAGAAAATTCTCAATTCTAACATAGCGGAATTGATGAAATTTGTCAACTTATTTTATGAGATCATGACTCTAAATATTAGAGAAATGAAGTGTAAAAGACATTATTTTAAAAATCTTATTTCTCAAAAACTTAATTTCTTTAGCTAATATTTTAAATTCTAGATTTAAAATTTGACCACCATTCTCCAACGGATGTTGTGGGGTGTTAATAACTTTTGCATACACAGATGACTCTCAAACTCAACTATAGTTTTGTAGACCATTTTTTATTGGTTTTTATTAAGAAAAATTGTTTACTTCATTTCGATGCCCAATCACACCCTAAAAAAAAATGGTGGCGCTTCATTTTTATTTTCATTTAAAATTAATCTTTTTCGAGGATATCAGTCGCTATGCATCGTCTCGGACACATGACGACACATAGCATCAAAGTTTTCATTCTATTTCTCTAGACATCATAATTTCTACCATTAGTAAATGGGGGTTTATCAATAGATTGATCATTTGAAGTTGTCATGACTTTAGCAATTAAGGGTTTGTTTTGGTAGAAAATCTAAGAACAAAAATTTGAAAACAAATAACTCAATAAAACCATAGTTGTAGTTCGTGTTTTTATATATGTGCTTGGTAGCAGATTCAGTAGTTGAGTTTTAATTTAAACAATTGTTTAAAATGTGATGATATTTATATAACTTATTATACTTACTCACTAAATATTAGTTGATAAAAAACTATAATCAATTTATTTGTTGACATATTTTATATTAACTTTTTTTATAATTATTATTTTGTATATTATATAATTTATAATACATTATATAATGCCTATTTACTTTTCATAAAATTAATTGAATTTATAACATGATATATTATAGTTCTAAATATTTTTATCTTTATTTGATATAATTATACATACTAAAGTTCAAAATTCAAAATCTAGATATAATAAAAATATAAAAATATTATTTTTCAGAATTTGCATAGTTTGGAAAACATAATTCGAAAACACTTTTCATAAAGAAAATGTAGGTTGTCTGCAAAACATATATTTGCTAATCTGCATTCACTTGAGAATGACCAATAAAGTGACATAAACAAAGTAAAGTACCCAATTTAATTTTCATAACAATATTGATAATATGAATACGCAAAGAAAAATTTAACCAACATAAATAGACAAATATGAATAATTAATTTCAAGATCAAATTATAGAAAATAATTTCATGCAAAATAAAATATAATAATAAGTTAATTACAAGACTATTTATGAGAGAGATGGATAGAAAAAGTGACACAAAAAGATCTTTAGTAGTTCAACACCACTGGTCTATTCCATTTTACAATCTCCTTTTAGGTATGATAATAACTTGACTATTTTCATTGCTTAGAGCTGAACAGTTTCAATATTCTGTTTTCGGATGTAAGAAAAAACCCAATCCCTTCTACATTGAAAAATCAAATTGTTACAACAATCTTTACAATAAATTTCGAGTTGAAGATCAAGATAGGATACACAAGTCTATTCTCAAAGAACAATTCATACAAGTAAAACCCTTACAATAATGGCTATAACAAAAATACAAAAAACTCGATCTAAAAAATTAACAAAAAATTGGAATAAGCTATCAAACGTTGTAGGATTTTAAGGACTTGTTTAAGAATTTTTTAAATTATTTTTATTTTCAAACAGAGGTAAAAAGGCTAAACTTGTTTTTGGCTAGAAAATATAAACATTTTGACCATTTGACCAATAATATAAATAATATATTTTTTGCCACATGTTAGTCTCTCATTGGTTTATATAAAGTAATACTAAAAATTTAAACTTTTGACCGTAGGACTTTTTTATTATAATTGAATTTGTTTTATTATTTTATTAATAAATTTGCCATCTGTTATAATATAGTTACACAGGTAACGCCAAGTCTCCATGTCATATGTCATGTCATCATTTTTATGATTAAAAATTGCCACGTCATCTGTCACATCATCAATTCACCATTGATCGCACATATGTAAGGTGCCACGTTATCAATTTGACCGTTGAATTCACCACTTAAGATGCCATGTTCGTCACTACATGAAGATTTTCTTTCCATTTTTATTTCGGTCATAACTTTTTTGTTTGAGCTCCAATTTGAGTGTTTCAAAGTTCCACCTTCCTCTGGCTTATCAACGGTAGTCTGCTCAGGGTTCCAACCTCAACGGTTGATAACTATTGACATCCTTGTTCCGAGTTCTATACAATGAATTCTTCAAAATACTAAAATTATTAGTGAATAAAAGCAAATTTGTTTTGATCAAAATGTTAATTAATTAATTGTAAATGAAGGATCGAAAAACCAGCAAGGATTACTAACCTTGGAGCCTTCTATGGTTATTCTCAATAATACTTGGGTACAAAGCTGATCCAAACACAACATTAATCTTGCTTGAGAAAATTAATTTGCTAATGGTAATAGTAGAAATTATGAGTTTGGTCGTCGAAGAATGTAAGAACGCGTTAAGTTAATTTCTTTTATGTATATTTTTTTAACTAAAAATATATCATTCATTAGAAATGTCATAAAAATATATATTTTTTAAAGGTATTATAATTAAAATGTGGGGTGGAAAAATCGAACCTCAGATCTCGAGATCGATAGTACAAGCATTATGTCAAATGAGCTACGCTCTTATTGGCAAGTGTCATAAATATTTTATTTATAAATTTTCCTGAACATTTAAGGGAGAAACATAAGTCTAGGTTAGATAAAATGATGGGACAAAAAAAAAAAAAATAGTCAAGAAGCATGGCATTATTTCCAAAGAAAACATATTATATATTTCAAGGAAATGTTTCATCCATTTTACTTGAGGATAACCATTATTTACTTATTACAAAATCCTCACAATCTTAAGATTCAACTTTGACACACCTTAATTATTCATATCATGTGAGCTTGAGAGAAGACTTGTATAAAATCTTATTGTTTAAGGTGATATTCAATGTCTTTGGCAAGTTCATTCATAACATCATGGTATTTATTAGGGTACGGAGGTCCATCATGAAGTTTCTTATATTCCAAGATAAAAATTATCGAACTGCAATTCGGTCCCTTTAGCACAACTCGATATGTTCAGATGAAGGTTTTGTAATGCTTAAACACATCTCCTTCTAATCCAACTATCTTTATCACCAGATTTTTGTCATCGAATTCTACCCGTTCCTTGACAACTTCGGCTCTACCATCTTAAAAATCCTATAAACACAGAGAAAATGAGTAATAATTGGTTAGTAGCCAAGAAGTTTCTTATGAAAAGAGGTGAAAAGAAAAACGTATGAAGTGATCGTGGTCTTGGTCGTTGTAGTACGTATCGATTGTGTAATTCCAAATCTTGATGGAACCATGACCATGTTTGCTCCAATCTCCATCATGAACTTTAACTTTTTGGACTAACTTTGGAGAAATATTTGGAATATGAGAAATTTCATCTTTAAAGAGTTTGTAAAATCTATGTGCAGGTGTGTTTATTTCTACTTCACCCACAAGCTTGTTTATCAAACTTCTCTTACTATAGCTTGATTACTTTTAGAGAACACACCCACAAACAAAACAATATTCAATGCCTTCCCCTTTTTATACCACCCACACTTATATATTATTTTACTACATTTTATTGTTTTTGTTTTTTCTTCCATCTTATGTTGTCCAGCACATAGCCAACGAGGTTCGGTTTATCGTGTATTACAATTAGAAAATGAAAAATATTTGGATACATCTTGAGTTGCACTCATGTTTATACTATCATACTCAATAATCCAACTATAGTTTGTCATATGGAAAACTCTTGATTCTTTTTAATACTTTTATTATATCCTTTAACTTCCATTACATGTTTGAAATATTCTTTTAATTTAAAATACACATAAAAATCTTAAATGGTGTGGCAGTGATATTGTACGAAAACTCTAAAATGTTTATATTCTTATTAAGGATAGCTTTGAAACATTTGTAAAAAGTTTAACGAATTATATTATAATTAACTTTGAATAGAATAGTAAAACTTCCCTGATAAAAGCTATAGGTAAGGGGAAAAATATTTGTTTATTGATTAACTAAAAAGTTTCATATAAATATAATGTATATTTGAAAGGACACGAATATATTTATTTAATAATACAAAGCTTTAAAAAGAAGATGCGAGTCTGAGTGATGTTTGAGAGAAAATAGATGGGAGAAAAAAAAAATTATGTTGAACACTTCATTTTAAATTAAAAAGAAAGAGATTAACAATGAAAAGCATACTTAGGCATATCTTGATGTAATTCTAAAATGGTTAAAATTAGTTTGAAACATGATTTTAATTTAAAAATAATTTTTTATGATATAAAATTTTCAAAACAAATTTTTATGATTTAAAATTTACATTTAAAAGTACAAGATTAAATATTAAAGTAATTTTGAGTGATTATAGATGTATTGTGGAAATATTTTCATCATGAAAAAAGTGATTTCAACAATTTCGAAATCTCAACATGCACTAATATAAGTTGCAACAAAACATTTTCAAATTATGCTCATTTAACCACTGGGTCGAGGTTTTGTAGGGATCCGCTTCGAATGTGACGGGCAATGTTCAATGTATGGAAATGAGAGAACGAGCGATGAGACATGTTAAAGATTTGTTGATTGGCTCCATATTTTTCTAAGACAACTTGTGGTGGTTTTTGTCATCGTTACAAATGTTTCCATATCATGTCTCTGACCCTATTAATTCCTATAGTATATTTTTATTTTCATATTTGGAAATTTTCTACAGATTTATTTTATCCGATATTTTCCTTATTTGAGGCGTGCCTTATTATTTCCGAATTGAGCATTGTTTCCTTTTTTCGCCACGATTTTTAAATGGAAAATATTGGTGTTCATATAGGGTTGCCGCATTTGATCATTATTGGAGAAAGTTTCTATTCTTCATGGCCAAATTGGGTAACATCATGTTTTTCTATCTTTACTCACTCTATTTCACTATGTGATTTTGCAATACCTTAAAGATAAATTTTGTCTCAGAGGAAGCCTAAGGTATTGTATTTGAGAAGGGACTTTTGGTCTTAGAGGAAGCCTAAGACTTCATTCTCAAGGAGTTCTCTATCATAGAGAGAGCCTAAGTTTCGTTAGTGAATGGAGTTCACTGAGCTAATAGAAGATAATCAAGAAGAGAGAAGTCTCACACACTGTCAAAAGCAGAAATGTTTGACACTAATATTAACTTACTTCAGAGGAGCCTAAGTTCTTTTGAGAGGAAGTCTCGCATTTAGGGGGAGACTAGGTAATCTATGAGTTGGGCTCTACTTGAGTCATTATAGTAGTTATTGAATTACAGATAAGTACGAAATTGTAATTGCTTGACTCTTTGATATTAGTGGGTTATTTTTCCTGGGCACATTGCTCCCTAACGTAGGTTGATTTCACTGAACTGGATTACCAACTTATGTGTGCGTTTACATGTTATTCTTATTATTAGTATTTTATTGTTACAATACTTGTCTTTGCTTTCCATTTAACATCCTTGTTTTGAGTGGAGTCATCTTATAGCTTTTTCAACTGGTATCAAAGCGGGTCACCTTTATCTCAGGTGCTTCGATCATGAACGGAATCAAAGAAAGTTGTTCATGACGGGAACTCAAATGATAGCCTTTCTAAAATAAATTGATTTTAAAACCTAGAAGGCTATAGTCATTGGTTGGTCTTATCGACACACTGAAACTGATGATGGAAAGGAAATCTTGAAACCTGAATTGCAATGGTATGAAGCTGAAGGTGAAGCATCATTACGAAATTCTAGAGCATTGAATGTCATATTTAATAGTGTTGATCGCAACATATTCAGATTGTTTAATATGTATGTCTCTACAAAGAAGGTGTGGGATATCTTATCCATTGTCCATGAAAGAACTTCATAGGTTAAAATGTCAAGGCTTCACTTGTTGACTTCTAAGTTCAAAAATCTTAAAATGCACGATGATGAATAAATTATTGAATTCAATGTTCAATTATTGGACATTACAAATAAATCGCTGGCTTTAAGAGAGAAAATTTTAGAATAAATCCTCAGTTGAAGATGAGCATGATGATCCTGACAAGGAGTTTGAGGATTACCTTGTTGAATCTATTTCTTTAGTTTTGAAACAATTCAATCGTGTTCTCAAAAGATTCAGAAAGATGTCTGGCAATTTAACCCTAAAATCAATAAATCTGGTAGCTCTCTTTCTCTCAAACAATTCAAAATTCAATATAGCAAGAAGGAAGCTGATAAGTCAATTGCTTCTAATTTTCAAAGAGAAAAGTCTTTCAAATGTAGAGAGTGTAAAGGCTATGAACACTTTTAAGTTGAATGTCCTAATTTCTTGAAGAAGCAAAGTAAAAGCTATGTCTTAGTCTGAAGACAACAGTGATTTAGAGAAAGATGTCAAACACTTGTTAGTAACATCCCATCATATAAGAGTTCTGAGTATGATGTGTATCTAGAAAATGCTAACGATATTGCCAAACACGTAACATACTTAATTGTTTGGTTTTTTTTTTTTTCTCTATCTTATGTTGGCCAACAAGTAACCAACAAGGTTGGCTTTTATCACGCATTCCAATTAAAAAATGAAAAATAATTTGGTGCATCTTATTCTAACTTCATCTTTATACCATCATACACAATAGTCCTATCACATTTGTCTTGTAGCAATTTTTTCCTTGTTCTTTTTTCATTTTCAAATATTTTTTAGGAAAAAATACTTTTTTAGTCCCTGAGTTTTTAACAATATATGCAATTGGTCCCTAAAGTTTACATTTAGCCATTTTGGTCCCTTAATTTTGCAAAATAGGTTTAAAAGGTCTTTGTTCTATTTAAATATATTTTTTATTATTTTAAATTTGAATAAGATACTTTTATATTTAAATTTTTTTTTTTCTTTCCTTCCCCTCTTTCCTTCCCCTCTTTCCTCTCTTTCTCCTCCCCGACCTCCGACTCCATACCATTCTTCTCCGCGGTAAATACTACTACTGTTGTTGCAAGTGGCGCCATGAACGTAGGCGTTGAAACCATTGCAAAGGTAATTAGTAAGGTCGGATTGGATCGAGTTATGGAGGGAATTAGTTGTTTCTTTCAAAGATGGGCTTAGATTCATGAGACACGTTCGGATATGAAGAAGACATGGAGAAAACTGCAGAATCCAACAAGCAATGATCAGCGGGTTATTAAGGCTGAGAGTGGGAGGAGCTCACAAATTTGTAATCCATTAGAGTTCTGAGAGCTCGAACTTGGTGGGATGTAATTTACAGAAAGACAGAGGAAAAGATTCAGACCCAAATAAAAATTGGTAGTGGAGGACCGAGAGGTGAGAGTGAATTGAAAGAGGGAGGATATAAAAAAAAAATATATTTTTAAAATATAAAAATATCCGATTAAAATGTAAAATAATAAAAGAAATATATCTAAAATAGGAACAAGCCTCGTTTAAACCTATTTTGTAAAATTAATGGACCAAAGCCGCTAAATTGAAATTTTAGAGAATCATGCACCTATTCTTAAAAGCTTTAAAATTAAAAAGGTATTTTTTTTTCTATTTTCTATATGATTAGAAGAGCTACAAGAGGTGGGTGCATGACGCTCTTAATAGTGTTGTTTCACTATATGATAAATTCTTGTGTTCATCTTTAGTTATACTTATATTTTTGCATCCAATTTAATTGTCCAATCGTTTATACTTTGTCACATGGCAAATTCTTAATTATATTTAATATTTTTTATTATAACCTTTGACTTTCACTATATGTTTGAATCCTCTCCTTAATTATGAATCCTTTATAATTTTTAACACAAATGAAAATCTTAACTGGGGTGGTAGTGATATGGTACGAAAACTTTAAAAAGTTGATACTCTTGTTAAGAATAGTTATGAAAAATTTATAAAAGCTTTAATGAATTATATTTTAATTAACTTTGAATAGAATAGTGAGACATTTATAATAAAAGATATAAATAAGGGGTAAATAACTTTTTTTTTTTTAATAAAAAGGTTTTTAGACAAATATAATATATATTTGAGAGGACACGAATATATTTTTTTAATAATACAAAGCTTTAAAAAAGAGATCCGAGTCTGATTGAAGTTTGAGAGAAAATTGATGGGAGACAAATAAAAAACCTATTGAATACTTATTTTTAAAATTAAAAGAACGGGACGAAGACAAAAAAAAAATTCTATTTGGTGCATGTGGTGTAATCCTTAAATGGTTAAAATCCGTTTGAGATATGATCTTAATCTTTCAAATCCTTTTCTTAAAAAACACTCAAAACAAATTTTAATGATATTAAATTTGTATTTAAAAGTACAAGATTAAATATTAAAATAATTTTAAGTCACTATAAACGTATTGTGGAAATTGTTTTTACATGAAAAAAGTGATTTCAACAATTTCAAAATCTCAAACATGCAGTTAAATAAATTGCAATGAAAGAGTTTTCAAATTATACTCATTTGACCACTGGGTTGAGGCTTTGTAGAGATCCACGTTGAATATGACAGACAATCTTCGATTGTATGGAAAATGAGGGAACGGGCCATGAGACATGTTAGAGATTTTTTTTATTAGCTCCATATTTTTCTAAGGCAGCTTGTGGTGGATTTTGTCATTGTCACAAATGTTCTCTTGTCATCTGTGAC
This sequence comes from Benincasa hispida, assembly GCF_009727055.1. NCBI lineage: Eukaryota > Viridiplantae > Streptophyta > Magnoliopsida > Cucurbitales > Cucurbitaceae > Benincasa > Benincasa hispida. The sequence goes on along the minus strand of NW_024063731.1, from coordinate 184,232 downwards.
TAACACTATTAATTCTTGCAGTATATTTTTCTTTTCTTATCTGAAAATTTCCTGCATATTTACTTTTTTTGATATTTTCCTTATTTAAGGCGCTGCTTATTATTTCCGAATTGAAATGTATTTTTCCATTGTTTTATTGACTATAAATGGCAGTTTAAAATTGACATCTTTGCAACTGCTAAACAACGTGGTACATGAGATGTGTTGTCAGTTTGTAACCGCTATCATAAACAACACCGTCATCGTACCTATATGATGTCAAAAGTTTTGATGATGGTTTAGAACCGTCATCAAATATCATCCGTCATCGTATCGTAGATGACACTTGATACTATGTCTGTATGATGTTAGTTCAAAACGTACATCTGAAGGTAAATTTGTTTAGTACATTCACAAATGTTATGAATATTTAGCAATTTGTCGAAGGGTCCTGTTGCCAGGGCAATCTGGCATCAATACTATTCTATTTCTTCACACACAATTAGTTGGCATTTCACTTGTCCTCAAACCTTCTTCAACTACACTTGGCTAAAACTTTTATGTCACTTTGTTATGGCATCGTAGATGCAATTTAGTATGAAATAATGTGTACTCCTACAACATGATCTCAAATTAAAACACATTAAACTTACCAAAATGACTCCGTTATATCAACTCATGTATAATTCACAACCTTGGGACACAGAGAGGTTGAATACTCCATTATATAAATATGGCTAAGAAATATTTAAAAGAACTGATATTTATTATCAGTATCGCTGAAATTCACCTTTCTTTTTTACATCTCAGTCATAGATACTCTAACGTTAAGTATGATCTGCTTCGGTTATTAATCCTATGTCGTGTGTTGAGTTGTCAAATGAAAAATCTGGATATTGAGTCGTTCTAGTCTAAATCCTAATAATGAGATATTGCATTACTAAACAATCTTATCATTTTGAAAGTTGATTATTTTCATTCAAGGTTAAACAACACAATTGGTCCTTAAACATTCATGAAATTTAGAATTTTGTTCGTGAACTTTAGTTTGTAACAATTTAATCCGTAAAACTTTAGTATGTAAGAATTTAGCCCTCATATCTTCAAATTTGTAACGGTTTAGTCCCCAATGTAAAAGAATCATTGACATTAGATGTCAATTTTTATTATTTTAAGATGTAAATCTTGTATTTTGTGAAAAATTAGTTCATCGATTTATTTATGCAAGAAACGTCATTAAATCTTAACACTAATTTTTATATAATGTGGACTAAATTGTTACAAATTTTAAAGTATAAAAACGAAACTTCTACATAGTAATTCACGGACAAAATTGTTACCTAATTTGCAAAATCTTTTAGACTAAATTGTTATTTCTATAAATGTTTTGGGACAACATGATTTTTAACCTATTCCTTAAACACATATTTCATTCTTATAATTATGTACCCAAGTTAATCCAAATATACCATTAATATTGTTTCAGAGAATGAATTCGCTAATGGTGGAAATTATTAGTTGGTCATGTAAGAAGTAAAATTTTCTTATCGCACATTTTTAACTAAAAGGTATATCATTTGTTATAGGTGGAATATACTATACATTTTAGTCGTCATTTTCTCCACACATTAAAGGCAAAAAATTAAACTTTGTGACATAAACTAAAAAAAACTAGGTATTATTTTCAAATATAACATATATTATATATTTAAGCATAATATTTGAGTTTCATCCATTTGACACGAGGATGACCATTATTTATAGAGGATCAACTCTAAGACACAACATAAAATTACATGTTCATATCATAGTATGGGTATAAGGAACATTACTTTTTAAGATGTGATTCAATGCCCTTGACAAGGTCAATCATAGCATCATAGTATTTTTCAGGGCAAGGAGGACCATCATGAAGTTTCTCATATTCCAAAGTAAGAATTATCGCACAATGACCAGGTCCTTTTTTCACAACTTGATATATTTCATTGAACGTTTTGAAATGGTCAAACAAGTCTCCTTCTAATCCAACCAATTTTATCACTAGGTTCTTGTCGTCGAATTCCACTCGTTCTTTAAAAACTTCAGCTTTGTCATCTTACGAAATCACATAACAAAAAAAAAAATAAATAAATAAGAGAAAAAAAAAAGCCAATTAAGGAATGATTCATGAAAACATAAAAAAAAAAATATTAAGGCCTCGTTTATTAACCATTTTAACCCCATTTGATAATCATTTTGTTTTTTGTTTTTGTTTTTGAAAATTAAGCCTATGGGTACTACTTCCACCTCAAATTTCTTCCTTTGTTATTTACCTTTCACCAATTGTTTGAAAAACCAAACCAAATTTTGAGAACTAAAAAATGTAGCTTTCCAAAAGTTGTTTTTGTTTTTGAAATTTGGCTAAGAATTCAATCATTATACTTAAGAAAAATACAATTCATTGTAAGAAATGTGGATAAAATAGGCTTAATTTTCAAAAACAAAAACAAAAAATCAAATGGTTACCAAACGGGACCTTTGTTTTTTTTGTTTTCATTTTTAAAAAATTAAACCAATAAACACTATTTCCATCTCAAAATTTCTTACTTTATTATCTACTTTTTACCAATGGTTTAAAAAACCAAGCTAATTTTTAAAAACTAAAAAAAAAATTAGCTTTTTGAAAGTTGTTTTTGTTTTGAATTTGGCGAAAAATTATATCATTGTATTTAAGAAAGATGCAAATCAATATAATAAATGGGGAGGAAATAGACTTAGTTTTCAAAAACAAAACACAAAAAAAAAAAAAAAAAAAAAATTGTTACCAAATGGAGTCTATTTTTTTAGTTTTCATAATTTGACTTGGTTTTTTAAACTATTGGTAAAAAAGAAGATAACAAAAGAAGAAAATTGAAAGTAAAAGTAGTGTCTATAGGTTTAAATCTCAAATACAAAAACTAAAAACCAAATGATTATCAAATGGGACCTAAGTGGTCGTGGTCGATGTTGTTATTATAGTCAAGTAATCATTTATACGTACCGATAGTATAGTGCCAACTCTTGATCGAACCGTGACTATGTTTGCTCCAATCACTGCCATGAATGTTAACTTTTTGTATTAACTTTGGACAAGCTTTTGGAATGTCGAAAATTTCTTCTTTGAAGAGTTTGTAAAATCTGTGGGGAGGTGTGTTTATTTCTATTTCCCTCACAATTTTTCCTTGAAGAGACATGGTTTTAGAATTCTCTTATTATAGCCACAAACAACAATGCTCAATCCTACTGCCCTTTTTATACAGCCTTGTCATCATTTATTTTAATTTATTTCATTTTGTTGTTTTTCTTTTACAATTTTCTTTTCTTTTATTTTTTGTTCTAGTTCTTCTCGTGCAAGCCAGCAAGTATCCAACAAGATTGGTTTTTCCATCAGATGTAAGTGAGAAAAGTAGTTGCTTCCAGGAATAATTTATTCTCTTTTCTTTCTCTTTATCTATCAAAATATAATATATATATATATATATATATATATATATATATATATATTATATATATATATATAATTTGATTTTTTAAAAAAAATATTTTTAATGAAAACTGTTGAAAATATTTAAATATAATAATAAAATATCATAGTCTATTTAGGATAGATTACGATAGACCATGATAGACTATGTATATCTAAATTTATTATTATTTGTATTATTATTATTATTATTGAGCAACAGTGATAAGTTAAACAAAAACGATGGAAGAGAGAAAGAAGTTTTAATTTACAAAAGAAAAAAAGGATTTAGATATAACTTGTTAGTTCGAAATTTGCTTTCTTGTTTTTTTCTTTCAATAAAGAAATTGTTATCTGAAATATTTGTAGATATAGCATGATATAAAAGAATTGGTAAATATAACAAAATTTAGATGTGGCTCTTAGAGTCTATTAATAATAGACTATTTCATTAATATGAGTCTATTAGTAATATCTTTCATACAAATTCCACTACCTAGGGGCTGAATAAAAAGTTTCTAGAAAAATTCTTCCATGCATTAGAGCCACCAGAATGAAGAAGGAGATTTACCACAACTTGTAGGATCCACGGGAGTCTTTGTACGAATAAGGGGAGAGATTCAAGAGCCTGTGTTGGTTTCCCTCATCATCAGATCTTTGATCATCTTCTCATCCATTATTTTTATGAGGGATTACTGCAACAGGATAAGAGCTACGTAGATGTAGCTGCAGGTGGCACCCTGGTCAATAAAACTCCCTCTAAGGCTAAGGAATGGATTTCTACCATGGTTGTGAATGCCCAACAGTTCGGGACGCGAGCTTTCATTGCTCAAACATCTTCACAAGAGCTAAATGAACTTAAGGTGAACCTGCTAAATTATCTACTTTTGTGAAACAAATTTTCTCTGACAAAGAACAACCATAAAAGCCTCTAGTTGAGATGAAGTATGCTGGCAACCAACAAGATAGATGGACGTATAACTACAATCGTTGGGGCAACTAGCCAAATCAAGCTAGAGCACAACTTGGTTATTGTTATTATTATTAGTTTAAATTTTTTTTTTATAATTATTATTATTATTATGGAGTGTGGTAAGTTAATGTCAGAGGGAAAAAAGTTTTAATTTACAGAAGAAAAAAATTATTTAGATACCATATAGAGTTCGATACATCAAAATAATTTTTAGGTCTACCAATTGTCTAACCGTTGTTTGTTACATCAAAATTTGCTTTTTTTTTTCTTTCTTTTTAAGAGACGGTTGTAAATATTACAATTAGATCTAAAATATTTACAAATATAACACAATACAAAAAGATTTATAAATATAACAAATTTTGAATTTAGATCTTAAAGTCTAACAGTGATAAACCATATCACTTGTATGAGTCTATCGATAGACTTTATCACATTTGTAATCCTTTTGAAATGTTGTCATATAATTAATTAGTTATTCCTAAAAGAACTACTTAGTGCAATTATCATTTTAAAAAATATTTTTGAGTTTTATTTCAAGTTTGTAATTTGACAGGGCTGTGAAGAAAATGGGTACAAATCCTCACCTAAATATTGCTTCGTTTATGATCAAAACTAGTTTTATCGAAAGATATTTCGGACAGATAAAAAATATGAGAGTGCAAAAAGTTTTAGATAGAGACACATTTAATAATAGTGCAAAAAGATAATCGTTTATGATAAAATTGTAGGAAAGACGAAAGAGATGTGAGTTTGAAAGAAGTTAGAGAGAATATATTAATCTAAGAAAATTATGTCAATAGAAAGAAAATTTTAATGGTAGAAGACAACAAAATAAAGGAGATTCTTTTATATATTAATATTGTATTTTTGAAATTTTATCGTATTATATTCTTTTTTTAATACAATTGGGGTGGGGAATTAATTCTTCGACTTCAAAGGAAGAAAGTCATGCTAATAAATGTGAGTTTGAGAGAAGTTTGAGAGAATATATGGATCGAAAAAAATTATGTCAAAACAAGAAAAAGTTTAATGGTAGAATACAACAAAATAAAGGAGATTCTTTTATATATTAATGTTGTATTTTTGAAATTTTATCATATTTTATTATTTTTTAGTACAACAATTGTGGTGGGGAATTGATTCTTCGATTTCCAGGAAAAAAAGTCATGCTAATTACTGTTGAACCAAGCTCACTTTAGCTTATCATATTATATTGTTGGAAATGCATTACTAATCTATTTGATTTTGTTTTCGCCTCATTTGATTACATGGTATGTTACTTATTTATCATTTCTTATTTCCCCTTTCTCAGTTTTTAGAAAACTAGAAATAAAAACATGTCTTATTACTATGGTTCTTGTTTCTTGTTGAATATATATATATATATATGAATAAAAATTAGTTTGAAAACTATTTCTTGTTGCTTGCTTTCTTTTATTTTTCAAACTTTTTCACTTACTTTATTGTTTAGATATAAATTAATTCCGTAAAATAAATAAATATATAATATGCATTGAGATAATAAAACGTTATAAAAATTTTAAAATACAAATAACCTGATGTAGAAGTAACAGCAATAATATTGTTCTTTTTCTTCAATGTTTTTCAAATTTGATATTGCAATATTATTTCTTAGTAAAGTTCAAAATTAAACCAATATATAAATATTAAAAAAATCAAAAGAAAAGAAAGAAATAAAAATAAAAGAAATAGGAAAATAAAAAATAACAAATAGTGTCCTTGGGGAGTTTTTTCTTTTAACAATATATGAGAGGAGGGAATTGAAGTTAGGAAAATAATAATAGGTAGCAAGGAAAATATATACCTATACAATACAATTTAAAAATAATGGCATATATGGAAAATGTTTACCAACCAGCTTTCCATTTTTTTCCATTTTCAAGTTTGCCCTCCTGTATTACTCTTCCTTTTCTTTGTTTTTTTTCTTCTTCTTTCCCCCATGTTTTCCATTCTTTTTTTTTTTTTTTTTTTTCTTTTCTTTCCCTATTTCTTCTCCACTCCTGTTTTGTTTTTTCTATTCCTTTTTTCTTTTTTCTTTTTTCTTTTTTCATTTGGCTTCAACTTTTTTTTTCATTGCTTACTTTATAATTTTCTTCTTTTTGATTTCTAATTTTAATTTTCTATCTTCATTTTATTTTATTATTGATTTTATTTATAATTTTAATTTTCTATCTTCATTTTAATTTTCAACTTTACTGTTTTTTCTTCTTTTTCATTTATAATTTTAATTTTCTATCTTCATTTTATTTATTATTGATTTTTTGTGCTTACTTTTACTTTTTAATTAAAAATTAATTAATTACTTTTACTTTGTTGCAAAAATTTGAGAAAACGAGTTTAGAACCAATGAACTTAAAGGACTACTTTTTCAATTTATGAAATTTGAGGTCTTTTTAAGAAAAGAAATGAGAAATGGAAACGTTACAGATGGATAGTTTTTTTTAGGACATTAAAAGTACAAAATTTAACAGTAATAAACTCCTATCATTGATGTCATAGTTAATAGACTTAGTCTGTTGGTGATAGGGTTCTTCTCATTGACAAACTACATGAATTAGTGATATAACTTAGGTAGATAATGTAATATTTGTGTATCGTCAATATCCCTCATTAGTGACATTAGTGATAGAACTTAGATAGATATCACTCATATACATATATCAGTGATATCGAAGATAGGTAGATATTAGTGATAGAAGTCTGTTAGTGGTAAAAATCCATTATTGATAATCATGATAAAGGTTTCTAAATAATATCCACTAATAGCTGATAGCACCGAACAGTGCTATCATGCTTTGCTTAATTTAGGGTTATTCTAGATTTTCTTTGTTTACTTGATGATTCCATTTGTTTCGGGCACTTCAGAGGTAGAGTTGGGCATTAATAACGAAATAGAGCTAAAATGGGCCAAAACGGAGCTTAATTGCATCAACCAAGAAAGAAATTGCAAAAATGACAAGTTTTGCCCTTACTTGCACAACGCCACTTGCACCCTATGGTGCCATGCTCGATGCTAGAAGACAAGATGCCCTATTTTCGTGAAAAGCATGCAGTGTTGTGGTGCTCTAAAGTCCATCGCACGATTTCGTCCGTCAGCGTTGTGCCGCTATACCCTAGTGCTGGGGTGCCAGTTCGATTATTATAAACACCTATTTAGCCACCTAGGTTATGTGATCTGTGATCTAGCCGAATTCCTTACGATTTTCTCCTATTTTCTCCTTCTTTTTGGTAGGCACATGTATCAAAACTTGTCCCCACTGATCAACATGTCGATTATGGACTAAAGTAACATTTTCTAACTTAGGCGTAGAGTAGTTTTCCTCATTTTGCACACTTGTGAGATTTAAGTCGATTTATATTAAATTCTTGTATTTTTTTTCAATTCATTCTCAGATTATGAATGATGTCTAATTGTATTTATGCTTGAGGACATATAATCAATTGTTATGATTTAATTGCAATACGTGACATAAAATTGCATGTTGATCTTAAGTAGCAAATTAGCTTGTAAGTTGTGAATATTGAGAAATATTGATTAATTAAACTAGGAAAAAATTATACTTAATAACTAATTAGGTTTTTCCTATTAGTAATTCATCTTAGCAAATTTCTTCATCTTAATGTAGTTAACCTATATTAATTACGATATTTTTCATCTAATTAAACTAGTCAATTAAATAATTAGTACACTCGCCTAGCTTTTATAGGTGAGTTAGCTAATGTTAGACGACATAGGATCTATCTAATGGATATATTATTGAGTTGTAAAATTGGGGAATTAACTCAAAAACCTATGCTGGGTTGTTTAATCATTCAAATTCAATTTCTCTTTAATTTTTCTACAATTTACTTTCTACTGCAATTTAATCAATTTAATTCACATATCTTTCAGTTCCCTGTGTTTGACCCGTGCTACGGGTACTACAAAATATTGTAGAAATGGTCTAGAATTAGGGGACAAGTCCTGCCTAGGTATGGAAAAATTATTTCCTTCATGTAGAGCCACCAAAATGAGAAAGAAGATTTATAGCATCTTTTAGAATCCAGGGGAGTCTCTATACAAGTATGAGGAGTGATTCAAATGTCTCTTCGCTAGTTTCTCTCATCATCAAATCTTTGACCATCTTCTATTCCATTATTTTTATGATAGATTACGTCAACAAGATAAGAGCAACATAAATGCAACTGTAGGTTGGACATTTGTCAATAAAACTTCGTCTGAGACTAAGGAGTTCATTTTCACCATGTCTTAGAGTACTCGACAGTTCGAGACGCGAGCTCCTAGAGGTCAAACATCTACATGAGAGGTAAATGAACTAAGGGCTGAACTTGCTGAACCATCTACTCTTGTGGAAAAGATTTTCTTTGCCAAAGGACAACCACAAAAGCCTCCAACTGGGGTGAATTATTGTGGCAACTAGCAAGGTGGACAGTGTATAACTACGACCATTGGGGCAAGTAGGGAAACCAGGGCCAGAGTAGCTCAAGTATGTTTTTAGAGGATAAGGTGAAGAATTTGGCAGAGTCCACCATGTAAATCAAATAGAGTAAAAAGCACTTCAACCAGACCATTGTTAGGCCATGATTTATCATCGCAAATAAACCCCTAACCTAAGCAAATAATATTTGTAATTCACTGAACCTACATTTTATACTAACTAACATCATAAGCGGTAAGTACGGGTCGAACGTCATGAAGTCTAGGATTAAATCTCATCTTAAGCTAAATGTGAAATATTTGATAGGATCCATTTGAAGAACGTAGAATTTCAGAGAAATTCAATATGAATAAAGGTCGTAGCAAGGAGACTTTCACAGACTCGTTAGAGTAGAGCCTCAACTTTAATAAACCATGGAAAGCAATAAAAACGGGGGGTTTTGTTTTGGATAAAATGAAAGACATGCATGAAATTAACATTATTGGAGAATTGGTTTGTTGGCTTTATAATTTTCTCTAAGGCAGTGGTTCTACAAATGTCTCAAATAAAGTTTTATCATCCAGTTTTGACATCAAAATATTTTCTTGTAGAATATTTTCTTTATCAAAAATATCCGTCTGTGATATTTAGTCCGATTGTTCCTTTTTTGAAGCACAAATTTTTATTCCAAATAAGGAATTATTTTCTTGATTGAATTCAATTATTTATGCGAGTTTTGTAATCATTTTAGGGTTGCCGCAATTTTTTTAATTGAGTAAGACATTTAATGTACTTTGGCAAAACTATTCTACATCATGTTCTTGCTCGTTTGCTCACTATTCCGTTGTGCATGTTCTTCATCTTTTGAGTGCATTTCGAAGAGTTTCGAGGTCATAGAAGGAGCCTAAGCCGTCACTACCAGAAAAGGGATTCTCAATCTTAGGGCGAGCCTAAGAGTCAGCTTCAAAAAATGTGGGTTAATTCGGTGTAAAGAGTTTAACAGATTAATATCGGATCGTTGGAGACCATGATCTGTAGGTGAACGAAGTCCCCCTACTAGCTTGTAAATTGATTAGCGTTAGAGTACCGTGATAAATTAATTTGAAACGTTCAAATTAGAATTAAGGGAATTAGTAATTATATGTGATATTTTGGAATTAAATTGAATTGGAGAATTAATTAATATTTAAATATGATTTAAATATTAAATTCATGATGGAAGAGTTTGTGTTAAATTAATTTAATATTTGATATTAAATTAATTAGAATTAATTATTTATTATTAATTTTATTAGAAAATTAATGAACGAATTAATTTTGTAAAATAATAAAGTTTTAATTTTTGAAAATTGATTTTGGAAATAAATATAATAAAACAAAAAAACATGAAAATGGAAAAAGTGGGAGATCTCCACTTTCTATCCTAGTAAATCACTCATTTTCCACAAATTTCTTGAGTCAATCTTCAAGCATGAGCTGCTCTTCATGCAACAATCTATTTTGCATGATGGTCTTGCTAATAGAGAAGATTGAGCTAAGAATCTTGCATCCAATCTGATAAGTTTTTGTTGAAGAGCTTAAGGTTGAAGAAGGTGTTCTTCCATGATGCATCAATGAGCTTCTTCTCCAAATTTCCTTTATTCAACCTTATTTGAGTCCTACAACTCAATCTAAGGTACCAATAGAATAGTAGGAAAGGTTTTGAGGTGGTTCACAAGTTGATTTAGAGGAGATTTGCAGCTAGAATTGAGATTCAAGTGGTTTTATAAAGGTATGTTAAGAAACTCTCTTATTAGTTTATGAGCATGCAATTTAAAGCCAAAATTAATGAATTAGAATGCTTATTCATTCATTGTGCTTCTACTACACGCTCTCTAATTCCAACATAATCAATCTTAAAAACTCATAAACTAGAGAAAACAAATAGATACAAACATCTAATTAATATAAGAACGCTATAGATAGAAGAAGAGTTAAAACAAAACTTACCCTTAAAGATGGTTCTTCACATAAATTCTCCCTTTGTAATGATCTCCTCAAGATCATGAATACATAAACTGTAACCTTCTCCCTCGAACCCGAACAAACACAAATAGGGCACCACACAGACACCACCAAAAGGGCTTCCTTGTTATTCTCCAGCAAGAAATAAAGGATTTTGAGATCCTCTCTATTTTGGAACAGGAAGGGAATTACTGAGAGAATACTTAAAAGAAAGATTGAGAGTCTTGTATCTTTGATTCCTGTAACTCTTATAGAATAACTCACACACCAGAATTCAAAACGAGAAAATTGAAGAAGGGGAGTAACACAAAATTTTCCACCAAACAACTCTCAAACCCATAATTAAGTATGTGTTGGTAAAGATCGACAAGTCTATTTTTCCCATAGACTTTGTGGTGATGGATATGGTGTTGGATCGATATCACAACCCTAGAGGGGGGTGAATAGGGTTTAATTAAACTTTTTTTCTAAATTAACCCAATTAAACTAATTAATACACTTTTTATAAATAATAAGAAAAATTCAATTTATGCAACAAATAAGATGACAAAAAATGTGATAATTTAATTCTATCAAATTTTAGCAAATCAATATGAACAAACTAAAACATATAATAAATTGCTTAAATTAATTACAAAAATAAAAAGGAAAGAGCTAGAGAAGAAGACACTGTAATCCACTCCCAAGCGCCTCTTGAGAATTTGAATAAAATCTTTCTGACTCTTTCCACGAATTAGAGCTCAACCGTTATACCACCGCTCCTTTTACGTGTTCAAGAGAAAACCCGATCCTGTCCACAGTTTAGATCAAACCGTTACAAATGTTGGACTTTTTGAAGAACATAATACAACTCTCACTAGAGTGGATTTACAAGTTTAAGCACTCAACAAGTTTATCCTCACAATACAATAACACTCTCTCAAGAATAAGATGAAAAGAAAAAAAATTGGGAACTTAGAGAGAGCAACAATGGAACTTTTGAGTTTTGGGAGGATTATGAAATGTAAAATTTGTTGGTATAAAAATTTGGAGAGGAAGATGGTTATATAGAGATGGAAAAAATTTTTAGAAACCACAATTAATTTGGACCCTTGGGATTTTGAAAAATAAAATCAATGGTGGAATTTTAAATTAAACTAGTCGTTAAGCATACCAAACAAAATATAATATTAAATTTCTTTTCTTTTGAAATTCGTTTTCTTTTTAAAATTAATCCAAAAAAAAACATACCATGTGTCAAAAACTAGCCGTTAGACACAAATATAAAATAATATTAAATTCATTTTCCTTTTAATTCATTTTCTTTTTAAATTCATTCTTTTTAAAATCAATCAAAAAATAAAAAACATACGATGTGTAAAAAACTAGCCATTAGACACAAACATAAAATAATATTAAACTTATTTTCCTTGTAATTCATTTTCTTTTTAAATTCATTCTTTTTAATTTCAATTTTTTTTATTTTAAATCAATCCAAAAATCAAAAGTCCATCGTATGTTAATATCTTAATGATCCACCATTCAACCAATATGTTGCCACATGTCTACATGCAAATGGTCTTGTTATGCCACGCCATCCACCACGGTATTTTTACTATACACTTGTTTCTGTCATATCGTCTTCGTTTTAGCTCCGATTTGAGTGATTTCAGAGGTGCTGGAATCATTGTTCCGAGCTCTACGCTATGAACATATTAAAATACTAAGATTTTCAGTAATTAAAAATTAAGTTTGTTATCATCAAAACATTGATTAATTAATTAATTAAAATTAATTAATTTGAGATTAAGGACTAAAAAGTCAACATATAGAGGAGGACTCTAAGATCCCTATCATCCTAGGAAGACTATTCTTAGCCATTGGAAGAGCCTGATCGTTGCTGAAGAAGGTAAGTTGACCTTCAGAGTAAACAACGAGCAGGTTGTCTTCAACCTTTATTGACCTTTCAAGCCTACAAATGAGGTACATATGCGTGTCATAGGATTGATAGTGTAGTTGAAACACATCCTAAGCATGAGACTATGTCCTATGTTGAATTCCATATGAAGAAGGAGGACTCTACTTCTGTTGACCTAAATTTTGAGAGTTGACTGATGTTCTAGGTTATGTTAGTTACTTTACCCATTAGGCAGCATAGTGTTAATAATTTGATCTTAGGATGTGGAGGTAATAATGATTGACAAAAACAACCATGGGATCTAACATGAAGCACGAGTCCCATCTAGCTGGAAGACGTTAAATATAGCATTTCTCGGGAGACAACTCAAATTTATTATTTTTTGTTAGATTTTATTTTATTTATTTATTTTTAAATTGGAGCAAACCTTAGCGTTACTAATATGTCAGGATCATTAACTAGCACAAAGTACAAACCATGGCGTTGCTAATATTTCAAGATAATTACCTAACACAAAGTACTATTTCTATTAGCATGTATGGTGGACTCCTGCATGCTCGGAGGCTTGCATCAATATCTTGATGTGATTGTTCTTATCTTTTTCATTCATTGAGAACAAGATATCCTTCTATGTTTGGGGTGAGAGGCGTACTACGTACTTATATGTTTTCCTTATCTTGCTATATGCATGTTAGTGAGCAATTATGGATGTATACATGTTGATTTAATGAGTTGAAATTTGGATTAATTTTTCTCTACTTTTTACAAGAAAAATGATAAAACAGTATATATGCATACTCTTGATAATGATTGTCTATAATGTACTTTGAATATGCATGTTAGATAATGCGCTCTGGAAAAAGAATAGCATACTCTTGAATTATGATTTATTTATGTCTCTCTTGGAGTCTCCCATATTTTTAGAATCTTTAACTAAATAATTAGTTAATGGGGTTGATTTAGTTGTCACCTCAAAAGGCTCCATTAGTTAGATAGTCGTCTTTCATAATAATTTGTAATGTGATACAAAGTAAAAAATAAAAGAGTTTTATTTGCCTCTTGAAAAATTGATTGTGCACAAAAGAGAAAAAAATTATATTAAGAGAATACAAATTGAGAAATATTTAAACTTCTAATGTGTATATATGGACCAGGATAAAAAGAGCTACATTCGCATGATCAGTTAGGACACCCATGAAAATTATGGGTATGAATACTTATGGTGAATGTCTAAAAGCCTGTACCCCAGGTAAAAGACTGCAAGTTTAGGAATACCAAGAGTGTTTATTTCAGTCACCTATGTTGATATATATTACCTTCTTCTATTTTCTTTTTGGTTGCTTGATGATTGGTGCATGAGTTGGAGTAGGGAAAACCGGAAGAAACTCTGTTAATTCTAAGGTTAGGTTTTCTAGTTTCAATTGAATGTCACTTGTAAATCACACACATCGAGGATGGAAAGATTTGACATTGAAACTTCATGATAAAAGATTTACTTGAATGTTTTAACTTAAGATCTAGCATGTTATTTTTATTATTAAAGTTTGAATCATTTACATGTTTAATTGGAACTTCACTACGGTCTTCTTCTATTTTTGCTTGGGACTAACAAAAGGTCAATGGACCTCGGTGATTTAGACATGAGAATAGCTAAAAGAAAAAGCCTAAATATGCCCAAAGAGATCAGAATCAAACAAAAATCGAAAGAAGTGAAGAAAAAAGAACCAAGTTGCCCAAAAAAAGAGTAGTTCCATGGTGCCGCACCTCGGTGCATGCCATAGAAGCTATTCTTGGAGAGATGTCGTAGTTCTACGAGCAGTGCTGTACAAATGGGCGAAAGCGCCGTGACACTATCATATAGTGTCACAGTGCTACAATTTTTTATGAACTGTCGTGTGGTAAAATTTCAGACCACGTTGCGATATTGTCCTATAGTGTTGTGATGCCAGGGTTATTTTAGAGGGAAAAAAGTTATTTTCGAAAATCTTTTCCTTATTTATTCCATATTTCGGCAGCAAAAGCCAGTCTTTTAGGCATAAATTTACAAAGCTGTACGAAATGTTTTAGCTAGAAAATAATAGATTAAAGTCCGGAGGTTGTTCGAGATCCTGATGTGAAAATCAAGGTCTTCTAACGTGTTCCATTGACGAGATTCATCATCATGAGAGTAGTGTTTTTTCTTCTCTATATTCTGTTTATATATTCATGGTCTTACAGTATATATGAGAGAATGATTGTAACATCGAGGAGTGGCTAAATGTGTAGTTTTAGGATATTGATAAACTTCTTTATAAATTTGAGTTAGTGCATAATATTTTTTATGGGCATCGTAGTTTTGATTGTTTTATAGTATTATCGTGCTTATTACATTGATTGATTCTCAATGCATTATAAATTAAATGTTCAATTAGAAGGATTGTGTGTTTAATTTGATCTATAACGTTGGATTGTTATTAATCTATCATACCAATAGTTAGGTTAATAATAAAATTTGATCATGACTATTCTAACTGTCATGCTGTCTTATTTGGTTTCAAGGAATTAGTAATCAATTAGAACTTCATGAAAAAAGATTGTTACTAAAATATGATAATTCTAAAAATGGTTTTTAAACGTAAACATTTCATTGACATTAAAACTTATATTTTACTTTGTCTTCTTTAATTAAAAATAAAAACCATTCACCTAGTTTCCATTCCATAGATAAAGTAAACACAAATCTAGAGTAATTAAGTTAAATTCGAGACATTTCATCTCCAGAGAACGATACTCGATCTTTTGATTGTTTTACTATATTATAACTTCACACGTACATTTACGTTAACACCAAGCATTTGGCTATCAGTAATACTACCATAGAGTATTGTATTTATATTAAAAATTTAATATATACCGATAAGATATGTGGACAATATAAACCAATACACATGAGACAATGGAAGATAAGACATTTAGCTTTTTAGGACACTAAGTATAAACATATATTTTTGCATGTAATATTTATAATAGGATTGATCAACATATTCTTTTTAACTCTCTTTCATACTCACATCTCTATCCTAAAGATTCTTATTATAATGTATTATCTCAAACTTTTTTCTTCTATAAAATATTTTACATCCATTAGGATTTTTTTTTTTTTTTTAATTGATGGTTTTCAATATACATAATTATATATATATATACAATGTCAAAAAGGTAGAATTAAAATATACATGACAAGTTCATATACCTTTTTGAACTTATTCGATTTTAACCCTTTTAATTATTTAAATGCGAAAATAAGTCCAGTTGGTTTCCACGAATTTTAAACATAGTCCTTGAATGTCTCTGTTAATCTTCTTTTTATAAATATTGGAAGCAAATTCATATGGTCTCATTTATTGGATGAAAATTATTATAATAATTTAATCAATTTTCATAACAATTACTTCCAATAACTAAATTTAAGATTTTATTTGAGTGGACGTGATTAAATTTAGACATTTGGAATTATGACACTAAATTGAAATAGTTAAATTCAAAGTACAAAAATTATAAATAACATTATGAGCAATAAAATTATTTTAAAAAAAAAAAATTGTGGCAATTTTTTTATCTAGTTTCTATTTGGTCTATAGATTTCATAAGTGCCCATAAGTTACATTATTCTATTTGGTTTTCATCAGGATTTACAATTTTACAACGTTAATATTTTACTTAATACTAAAGTCCTAAATATTAGTGTTTATTAGTTTGTTTAATAAAAAATAAAAGAACTATAATTAATCAATTATCAATTTATCATTAAACTATAATTAATTAGTTATCCCTAATTCTTTCATGACTATTATAATTGATTTAAAAATTCTCTCCATAATTATTTTAAATTAATTACTTGAAAGTTAATGTCAAATACCATATTCAATAATAATGAAAATAAAACTAATATTAAAGTACATGGTTAAATGTTTAATATTTAAAATTTTAAGAATCGAATAGAATTGAACCTCTAAACTACATGAATGAAAATATAATATTTTAAAATTTAAGGACTCAATTGATATTTTTTCCCAATAAATTATCATCAAACAAAGCATCAAGTCTTCAAAACTATCATGTAATATTCAAAATAAAGAAAATGAATAAAAAACTACCAATAAGAAAAATTAATTTTAAAAAATCATTCTAGGAAGCAAAAAGTAAAAAAAAAAAAAAAACAAAAAAAACAAATATACACGGTTGTTTTTAAATATAGAAAAATGAATTAAAATATTTATAAATATAGTAAAATTTCACTTACTTATCTGCAATAGATCATGACAGACTACGATAGACTATCGTAATCTATTGCAAATAGATTGTGACATTTTGCTATTATTTGTAAATATATTCATCAGTTTTATCATTTAAAATAAATTCCCTAGTATTTAACCTTAAAAAAATAATGAATCCCTAGGGTGTATATAAAAGAGAAGAGGGTACTGGACATTATTGTGTGTGTGAACTCCATAAAAAATGGCACTTGTTGGAGAGCTTGTGAGTGAAATAAAAGTCAATGCAAATGCAAACATATTTTATAATTTCTTCAAACATGAAATATTCCATATTCCAAATATTTCTTCCATATTGTATCAGATTCATGATTATTAGAGATTTTAAGGATTTAATAAAAAGTAAATAATAATTATCTTCATTGTTAGAATTATACGAAGCTCAATTATAGTGTTTGCCTGATAGTACAATACATATCCTCATATACAGAGAGATATATGTATAGATATATGGGGCAAATGTAATAACAAAAAATAAAGAAAAAATTGAAAATTGGGTTTGTCTCCCTAAGTTTTGGTTATTTGCAACACTACAATAATTTTGGGTTTTAATATCGTTTGAAAAAAGTGAAATCGGATGTATAATGTCGGTTTCAACATTCTCACTCTCTGTATTTACTTCACTTTTCACTCCAAAACCTACCCTACCACTTCCCCTCATCGGAATCCCACTTCCGGAAAACGTTTCCCCTACCCGGAAAACCCACATTCTTCCAAGCCCTAGCCCATATTGCCTTCTTATCTCCCTTGGTCTCCCCTGTTCCTCCTCGTTCTTGTGAGGCCTATTTTGGCAATGGCTTCACCCACCGTGTAGATCTTCTCAAGCCTAAACTCGTTGATGGTTCGGTGCTGGTATAGTGAAACTCTCGAGAGTTCCATATGGGGGGGGCGGGAGTGTGAATGTGGCCGGAGGAGGCGAGCAGATTGAAGAAGTGATCAGAAGAAAGAAAGAGATGGAGTTGCAGCTGAGGTCAAGGATCGGAAGAACCGTTCAAGCTCTATTTTCTACATCTTCGAAGCCAAGGTTTGTCTGATTCATTCATGTTTTTCATTTCTCTCTTAGATCTATCTATGAAATCCGCTCAAGCTCCGTGCCAATACATTTAAACATGTTTTTTAGGACTGGTTTGTCTGGTTTGTCTGATTTATTCATTGTTCAAGCTTCATTCTAGCAACTTTTTTGTTCTTCCAGTGTCGTCGTAGCTGAGGTCCGTTCAGCGTTATACGTTGCCGACAATGATCTTTGGGAGATGAGATTCTGGCATTTGCTTCCTTTATGATGCTTATGCATTAAGATTTTCCCACATTCTATATTCTCTTTTATTGTTTTTTTATTTGATTTTTCTTATTGATTTGTATGATGTTTTGGTAATGAGTCTGTGATGATACATTTAAGGCTTGTTTCTTAAAACATTCGCAATGGCCACCTGAGAGCTTTCGCCTTCGCCAGGCTTGAGAGCTTCTGCTGTTCTTATCCTTCCTTGGATGTCTGAGGCTCTATTTAAGAGTTTTACTTCTAGTTTCTCGACGATTTGATTTTTAAGTTTTTGTTTTATAATGCATGTTCGCTCTTCAAAACCCCCCCAGCGACTATTGTTGGGCTTTAGATGAGTTATATATTACTGATCATTGCTGCTTAGAAAATCTTATATACAAGTACTATTTCTTTTATTTGAATTCTTGGTTTTATTTTCTTTTCACCTATCACTGGAGAATCATTTGAACTGTTGGTTCTTCTCTTAACTCATATTTTAACCTCATTTGAACTGTTAGGTCTGTTTAGGACTTGTTTGTAACTTGATTTCCGTTTGCCACTGGAAATCATTAAATATTTTCCTTCTGTTCTTAACTTATCTTGATACCCCGTTTCCCCTATTTTTGTTTCCCTTTTTCGAGTGCCATCTGGTGGTATCTAAGTGATTCTCCATGC
Organism: Benincasa hispida; assembly: GCF_009727055.1. Lineage (NCBI taxonomy): Eukaryota > Viridiplantae > Streptophyta > Magnoliopsida > Cucurbitales > Cucurbitaceae > Benincasa > Benincasa hispida. The sequence goes on along the minus strand of NW_024063731.1, from coordinate 165,213 downwards.
TCTATTTAGGTTTGATGTTTTGATAACAATGATGATATCTTGAAGGCTTGTTTCTCAAAACATTCGCAGTGGCTGCTTAAGAGCTTTCGCCTTCACCAGGCTTGAGAGCTAGTGCTGTTTTATCCTTCCTTTGATGTCTGAGTCTCTTTAACTCTTTTGGAAATACTTTTAAATTTTGTATATTTATGTTGATGCCATTTTTCTAAGGGTTGCTTTTTCCAATATATTCTGCCATCTTGGAATGTTTGAAGCAGATCTGAATCTGTTTGCTTTGTCATTATTCAATCTTTATCTTTCCATGAATTTTTATCAAGCTTATGAAAAACATTTGATGGAGAAACTTTATAGCCTTTTATTGAATTTCAACAAGGAGTTGGCTCGATAAATAGGCAATCAAAGTATGGTTGACAATAACAATAAAGTAATGAACCAACCAATCAGAAAACTAATTCTAATACTCCCTTGAACATCAATCATAAAAGTTGTCTAAAACATTCCTATTTTTCAGGAGGCCAAATTGCTCTTGCTTTGCGTATGCTTCTTGCATTTTTTCAGCCAAAATTTCATCAGATGTCAACCGTCCTTTTGGAGACGAGGTACTTTAATACACAACTTTTCAAATGACCAAGTAATTTCTAGATGTACCAGTGTATAGGTCTGCATATCTACAACTAGTTCATGAAACTCTCATTAATCATGCAGTTTCGAGCTGCTCGTAAAGCATCTGAAGATGTTGGTGCTTGAATAGTTTTGGGGGACCGGCCAATTGAAATAACTATATGTATTTTCTCTTGCAAGATGATACTATTCTGTTTTGGCAAGTGCAAATGACTGTAGAATTTGGCCCATTCAGATAATTTAATCCATTTAATCACTCTAATATGATTTATTTATTCATACAGCTAGAAAGGGCATGGAATGCTCTAACTTGGACTGAAGTTGAGTTTAGTAAGCTCCGTTGTTCATGGAATAACATCGTAACCTGATTTTTCTCAGAACAATGATGAGGTTCTTTCCCACTCGAAACCTTGTATTGATTGTTTGAATTCAAACCGTGGACACCTTTAGTTATCATTCATAGACAACCAACTTCAATGATAGTGTGATAATGAATTTAAAGCTTTTTTTAGTGTAAGGTTAGTAACCTCAGATATATCAAGGATCTATATATTAGGAAAATTCTTGGAATGTTTTCTTAGCTAAAAGCTTGTCTATATTAAAGCTTCAATTGTATATGTTTTTAAGTGATTTAGCGTTATTACAGATGCAATATAAAAGAAAACTTCCTTGCTTTAGGCCATGTTTACTAAACTTTCAATAAGTATAGGTCGGGCTAGGAACTGAGTCAGAGGTGACCATAGAAAATACAGACAAAGAGACATAAATTTGGAAACATTTGTTTAGAATACATATTGGCTACTTACAAAACTTTCAAAGAGGTTCAGTCAAATCAAAGTTTAACATTTTTCCTTTGTTTTCTCGAACATTTGTGTGTTCCACCCAATATGATTGCTTTTGTTACTTATGAACCCTGCTTATTAACATCTGAAGAACATAATTAAGCATATCAATTTTTGTTGAAGTACGAATGAGTACATGCATCATATACTTCCTAATGTTGCAAAATTCGTTCTTTCGTAATGGATGTGTTGTTTAGGAATTTGGTGGAAATGGTAGTTCTTTGCAGCTTTATGAGAAGCTTAGTTTTTCTTATCCGTCCCTCCTTCAACCTCTCATTCATGAACGAAATACTGTAAGTACAATCCTACAATGCATTTTCAGTTTTTACTTCTGCATTTATTTGTAATCACCATTTTTTCATTTCAACATTCACAGTTACAAAGTTCTTAATATAGTTGCATTTGTAGTACCTTGCATGGTCTGTGAAGCATAGCAAGACAGTGAACAAAAGCAAGGGAAAATGAAGGTGGAAAGGTTCAAAAAGAACATTTTGAAGAGGGGTTGTGCTTGAGACTGTTACAAAGAAGGGAAAGGACTACCTTGTTGGCCCTATTCTTATTGGATTCTTCATTTTTGTCGTCATTGGATCATGTGAGTTTTAGATTTTGAATGCTAATTTCTTCCTTTCTTCTTTCATATTCTTATGCTTATGTTTTGGCATACTTTGAATGCTAATGTACCATTTATGCACATTCCCAATAAATACGATTAGTTGAATATGAATTCTGATCACATTTTCACTTTCAATCCTTTGTCTTAAACCTTTATTGTTTGTGATCCTTTAAACAACAGTGGTCAGACAAAAATGCCTATAACCAGACACTGCTGAAGCTGGGGGGTCTATTCAAGAAGAATTATGAAGGGATTCATACTTACCAAGTGGAGAGGGACAGTAAACCCATAATGTTTCTAAAATCATAATGTTTGTATTACTTGTAATTTGTGTTTTCAAGGCCTGAATTATTGTACGACCTTTGAAATTATAATTTTATACCATAATTTATGGATTAAATGTAATAGATTAATAATCCAAACATGAATAATATGTCATAGCTACAACGTTCGATGATGATGTATCATGTTATACTTTTTGATCGAAAAAATGGATTTGGCAACGAAATTTTTTTAAAAAAAGACAATAATTGATAAAACGGACATTAAAGGGCTTTAATGTCGATTACAACTGACATTAAAGGGCTTTAATCACTAAAGACCTTTAATATTGGTTTAAAACCGACATTAAAGGCAACCAACATTAAAGAGCTTTAATTACACTATCTTTAATGTCGGTTGCCAATCGACATCCCTTTAATGTCGGTTTAAAACTAACATTAAAGCCCGAATTTCTTCTAGTGCAAACATGGCAAAAAAGTTCTACCTAAAAATTTGATTGCTATCTGATTTCTATATGATTATTATGTGATTACTATCTGATTTTTATGTGATTGTTGTGTGATTTTTATGTGATTGCCACACCTGCACTTACCAAAATGTTGAAGTCATAGTTTTGGTTTCTAAAATGTATTCAACATACAATGCAATTTCCCTAGATATATTCCATAATTTCTGGATTTTGTTTTGTTCTTTTCTGAAATTTGATATGCAATTTTTCACTGTTGAATGAGAAATTTTGGACAATTCACAAATTGCCACATCATTTCTCTAATTAATGACGAAAATGACAAATGATAAAATTCGGGCTAATTAAAATTTGACACATGTCCGAAATTGAAATTGAAGATATCAGATGGCGAATCTCGATGATGCCACGTGTTTTCTAAAGGAAATCTAACCCCAGGATTTCCCTAAGCAGTAAAAAGAATCGTTCCAAATTCCATTCAGATTGAACGCAACCAATTACAGCCTAACCGGAAACTAATAAGTCATGCATAAATAGAAATTACAGCATGCTATAAAGAACTCAAAGGATAGATTATGCGTACCTTTGAAGAACCATTCTTCAAGAAGCCCTCGATCAGTCTACAACGCGTCCACAACAACACTCGAACGCAATGAATAGCACACACCACGAACACAACGAACAGCCAATAGCTCCTTGAAACCAATCGAGTCCAACTCGATTCACGAACTGGATCAAGACACTATCACAAAGGTTACCTTGGTATTCTTGGTGTAAGAATCCATGAGTTGTAGGCTCTGTATGATCTTGACTAGAGGTCTACGATCGAGTAGACGATTAAGCAAGTGGGAGATAAGAACACGGTCTGTCGCATAGACGATGTGCTTGATCATTTAGTAAAGGCAGCCTATCGTATAGACAAACACTCGATCGTGTAGCAACGATTAGCTAAATGACTATCGTATAGTCAACTCTACACGATCGTTTAGTCTCTGTCAACGCTATCGCTTGCTCAAACTCTTTCACTTGATAGCTTGTCTCCTTGACTAATTTTTCAAATGAAGCAACCCCCAAAATTTAGGAAAACAAATTTTCTTTTATCTCACGGTTACCATAAACATCCAATAACCTCTCATCAATCGGTTATTAAAGAAAAAGAAATTAATTATCATATAATTAATATTTTATAAATAAATATGATATCCAAATTATCATATTATATTCATAACTTATAGTTTTAATATTTCATTTCATGAAACACATAAACCATAGATCTTTTTCTATTTTATGGTACTTAATGTAAATCATATTTACATTAATTCATCCACTTGATGTATCTCATACATCACACCAATTATATCATATATAATTGAATTTTCACTTGTTAATTTGAACACTTCAAACTAACCCCAAAATCTGATTCTACTCTTGAACCTATTGAACTATCAAGGGGACCTTATGGACTTGTATCTTGAAGCTCCAACGGTACGTGAATAACTAACTAAACTCTTTAGTCACGGGATCCACCATCCGTTAACTACCAAGAACTCCACTAAAGATCGACAACTGTACTCTTCTTACTACAAATATATTTCAGTGTCTATATTAACCAATCAACAGTGCGATAACCCTTCAAAGATCGCTCGTAAGTACAACTAAACCAATTTATCGTTTTGTCCCTGTAGTTACATCTAACTCCTTAAGTACTACTGATTCCTCTAATGAACAATAAGTCATTGTCCTACTATGAATGGGTTCACTCTTCTAAATAAAGGATGTAGGCACTATGTTCAAGGCACAGAATCAGCCCTTAAGGGAGCAATCTATCTACTTACCCTTGCTTCAAGGAAAAAGTGAATTCCGTCTTGTGTAACCTAGTTCCCAGCTCCCCAATAAGACAAATCCTCAAAAATGTAGGCTTGATGAGTTGGCAATCTGGCCACTCTCACCCATACTAATTAAAAGACAACCTTCATAGGCAGGAGTTCCCAAAACACTCAAGATTAAGGTCATGTCACCTATGGTTGTTTTAGTGAGATGTAAGTCTCAATTATCAACAACATTATATAAATAGACTAATCATCTCATGTTCTGGCCTTATACAAACTCTTTCTATAGGATACCCCACTCGCATGCCTCCACATGAATGGTCAGGATCATACCATCTGTAGTAGTTTACAACCTTGTAAACCTCTACAAAGCGGATCGTATACATAGTGTCACAAGGATAAGGTATCCCTGCTTTATCCTTATACTACAAACCTTTTAGGTTATTACTTAATGCATGATCCACTTGTATATCTCATATACATGCTTAAGTTTACATATAATAACCATAGATCATAGTTTATTGGATATGAGTAAATGCAAATAAAAAAACTCTTATTTTATTAATAACAATATGTGTACAATATTTACAAACTACGAGACTCCAGGACAATTAGGACACCAATCCTAACAATCTCCCACTTATCCTAATGCCTCAGAAGACTAATGTACAATACATGAAAAACGGTACAATATACAATAAACTAGGGCATACTCTATACACCAGTATCATTCTCACTTGTCCTAGACAAGATGTCGCATGTCTCGTAAACCCAGACTCTCCAGATGACCCTCGAACACTTTAACCATGAGGGATTTTGTAAACGGATCAACAGCGTTGTGCTCCGACGCTATCTTTGTTGCTATCACATCACCGCGATGCACAATCTCCTTGATCAAATGATATTTTTGCTCAATATGCTTGCCTCCACAATCACTCTAAGGTTCCATTGAATTTTCCACAACACCACTGTTATCACAATAGAGAGTGATCGATAAAGACATATTTGGAATAACTTCCAAATTTGTAAGGAACTTCCTAAGCCAAATACCCTCTTTAGCAGCTTCACAAGCGGCTAGTATTCGGCTTCCATAGTGGAGTCCGCGATTCATCCTTGCTTGATGCTTCGCCAAACTACCACCTCTCCATTGAGAGTGAACATTGACCATGATGTCGATTTTCGATAATCTCTATTAGTCTGAAAGTCAAAGTCTGTGTATCCTGTAAGGATCAAATCTTTATCTCCATACACGAGCACATAGTCTCGTTCTCCAAAGACACTTGAGAATCATTTTGACCGCCTTCCAGTGATCCTGGATTGGACTAATAACGACTGAAAATCCCTACTATATAGCAAATGTCAGGTCTAGAACATAACAATGCATACATTAAACTTCCAACAGCTGAAGCATAAGGAATCCATCTCATCTTCTAAATCTCTTGAGGTGTCTTATGACATTGATCCTTAGACAAAACAATTCCATGCCTTAATTATAACAAACCCTTCTTGGAATTCTGCATCTTGTACCTGATCAACATTTGATCAATGTACGATGTCCAAGACAAGGCCAACCTTTTCTTCTTAAGATCCTGAATAATCTGGATTCCTAGAACATACTGCTGAAGGAAATCGAACACGAGGATTTCCATGAGTAGCAGAATAGATCATTCCAAATTACAATCATGTATGAACATTACAAATTATAGTCGAAATAGAAACAAATGGTTATGCATTCAATAGAGAAATTACAGCATGAAAACTACAAATGATCAAGAAGAGAAATCTTTACACACATTTGTATACTCGTCTCCACGCTCCTTGATCATGATCGCTCGAACATAGCAACCTCAAAGGCTCGAACAACATGACCGCTTCACAGCATGAATACCACTTGCTCAAACTCAGCGATCGCCTTGATCATAAACACCTAAACAGCACGAACGACCTCAACAGAACCTCGACGGTGTCAAGTTGAGTATGACACCACCAAGATGGCCACATTGGTATTCTTGGTGTGAGAATCTAAAGGGTGGGCTCTGTTTGGACTTTGATTGAGGCAGACGAACGAGGAAACACCAATCGTAAAATGATTGAGCAATTGGGAGATGGTTGAAACCTATCGTATAGGTCGATGCCCAATCGTTTAGCAAAAGCTAAGCGACCGTCTAGCAAAATCTAAGCGATCGTTTAGCTCATCGCTTAGCAGTGTGTTTGTCGCCTATAAACACTACACGATCGTCTAACTCACCCAAGCTATCGTTTAGTAAATCATATTTACTCGACAAATTCTTTCCAGAGAGAAAAATCACCAATTCAACATTACTAAAATTAGGAAAACAATTTTCCTTTTATCTCATGGTTACCATGAACAACCAATAACCTCCCACTCAATTGGTTATTAGAGAAAAAGATTTAATTATCCAGTAATTAATATGATTATAAATATAAATGATAACCAACTTATCATACTATAGTTATAACCTATAGTTTTCATATTTCATCTTATGAAACATTTAAACCATAGTTCTTTTTCTATTCCATGACACTTAATGTAAATCTCATTTACATGAATCCTCCACTAGATGTATATTATACATCATACAGATCACACCATATATAATCGAATTACCTCTTGTCAATTTGAATATTTCAAATCAACACGAAGAATTGATCCTCAACTGAATCCATTGAGTTACCAAGAGAACCTTATGGACGTGTAGGTCGAAGCTCCAATGGTACGTGAATAATTAACTAAACTCTTTAATCACGAGATCCACCATCTGTTAACTCTTTAGGGACCTCAAGTGCTACCTATTTCTTGGTTATCTTTTGATTCATTCCTTCCTTACCAGGCACTCCACTAAAGATCGACAACTGAATTCTTCTTACAACAAATATATTATATGTCAATCTTAACCAATCAAAAGTGTGACAAACCTTCACAGATCGCTCGTAGGTACAGCTAGGCCAATAACCGTTATGCTTCTATAGTATATCTAACTCCTTAAGTACCATTGATCCATTTAATGAACATAAGTCATATGTCGTACTATGACTGAGTCCCCTTTTCCAAAGAGAAGCTGTGGCCACTATGTTCAAGCCCAAGAATCAGCCGTTAAGGGAGCAATCTCTCTACTTATCCCTGCTTCGAGAAAGGAGTGAATTCTATCTTGTGGATTGAGTTCCCAGCTCCCAGATCAGACAAGTCCCCAAAAAGGTAGGCATGTTGAGTTGGCAATCTGGCCACTCTCACCCATACTAATCAAAAGACCACCCTCAAAGGCAGGAGTTCTCAGAACACTCAGGATTGAGGTCATGTCAACTATGGTCATTTAGGTGATACATAAGTCTCTAGTATCAACGGTATTATATAAAGAGTCTAGTCATCTCGTGGTCTGCGTCTTATACAAACTCTTTGTATAGGACACCCTCGCTCGCACATCTCCACATGAATGGTCAGGATCGACCATCTGTAGTAGTTTACAACACTTGCAAATTTCTACAAAGCGGGTCGTATCCGTAGTATCACCAGGATTAGGTATCCCACCTAAATCCTTATACTACAAGCCTATCTAGGTTATCACTTAAGGCATGATCCACTTGTATATCACATATACATACTTAAGTTCACATAAGATAACCATGGATCTTTGTTTATTGGATATGAGTAAATGCCAGAATGAAATAACAATTATTTTATTCATCAAACAATGTGTATCTTTACAAACAACGAGACTCCGAGAGAATTAGGACACCAATCCCAAAAATCTCCTACTTTTCCTAACGAATCGGGAGACTAATGTACAATACAATTATAAAAACATGTACAATATACAATAAACTAGGACATACCCTAGTATCATCTCCCACTTGCCCTAGACAAGATGCTATATGTCCCAAAGACCCAGACTCTCCAGGTAACCCTCGAACACTTTAGCTGTGAGGGCCTTTGTAAAGTGATCAGCAACATTGTGTTTCGATACGATCTTCGTGACTATCACATCACCTCAATTCACAATCTCTCTAATCAGGTGATATTTTCGTTTGATGTGCTTACCCCGACGATGACTCCGAGGTTTCTTCGAATTTTCCACAGCCCATTGTTATCAAAATAAAGAGCGATAAGAAAATCCATATTTGGAACAACTTCCAAATCTGAAAAGAATTTCCTCAACCAAACAGCCTTCTTAGCTGCTTCACAAGCGGCTATGTATTCGGCTTCCATAGTGGAGTCCACGATGCATCCTTGCTTGATGCTTCGCTAGACTATAGCCCTTAATTCAAAGTAAACAATGACCCCGATGTTGATTTTCTAGAATCTCTATCGGTCTGAAAGTCAAAGTCCGTGTATCCTATATGGATTAGATCCATATGGACACAAGCATGTAGTCCCTCGTTCTCCAAAGATACTTGAGGATCATCTTGACCGCCGTCCAGTGATCAAATCCTGGATTGGACTGATACCGACTAAGAATCCCTACTGCATAGCAAATGTCAGGTCTGGTATACAACATTGCATACATCAAGATTCAAACAGCAGAAGCATAGGGAATCCATATCATATTCTCAACCTCCTGAGGTGTCTTAGGATATTGATCCTTAGACAAAACACTTCCATGCTTGAAGGGTAACAAACCCCTCTTGGAATCCGACATCCTATACTTGATCAATATTTGATCAATGTATGATGCCAGAGACAAGGCTAACCATTTGTTCTTATGATCTCGAATGATCTAGATTCCTAGAACATACTGTGCCTCACTCAAATCTTTCATTTGGAACTGGGCAGCTAGCCAATTCTTAATGTCAGTCAGATACCCTACATCATTCCCAATTAGTAGGATATCATCCACATACAGTAACAAGAAGGCTACTAAGTTGTTGATAATCTTCTTGCATACACAAGGCTCATCAACGTTGTAATCAAAGCTAAACAACTTGACAACAGTGTCAAATATGATGTTCCAAGATCCAGATGCTTGTTTTAGCCCATAAATGGACATATTAAGCTTCCAAACTCTTTGCTTTTGACCTGGAATTAAGAACCCCTCTAGTTGAGTCATATAGATGGTTTTCTGAAGATTACCATTAAGAAAGGAAGTCTTGACGTCCATTTTTCATATTTCATAATCATAAAATATGGCTATGGACAGGAGAATCCTGATAGACTTGAGCATGACAACAGGTGACAAAGTTTCCTCATAGTCAACTCCCTCAACATGGGTATAACCCTTTGCCACGAATCTAGCCTTAAAGGTTTGCACCTTGCCATCTACATCTCTCTTTTTCTTATAGATCCACTTACACCCAATAGGTCTTACCCCATCAGGTGGATCAACAAGCTTCTAGATGTTATTGAAGTACATAGACTCCATTTTCTAGTTCATATTTTTAACCCATTCATCTTTGTCAACATCCTCTATTACTTTCTTAAAAGACAATAGATCCTTGACTCCATCATCCGTAATGACGTTTTGGGCTTCAATCATACCCATGTAGCGATTCGGTGGGTTCATAACTCTCCACTACGTCAAGGCAATCTAAACTCTTGAGCTGGTTGACTAGATATTCCAACCTCAACAACTCTTGTTGATCTGTCATCCTGTTCAAAAAATCTTGTTAAACCCTCAGCAATCTCAGTCTCACTAGAGATCTCACGTAAAACGAGATTACTTCGTGGCTTATGATCCCTCATGTGGTTTTCTTCCAAGAAGATAGCATTTTTAGAAACAAACACTTTCTTCTCACTTGGATCATAGAAGTATCCACCTCTCGTTTCCTTGTGGTAGCCTACAAAGAGGCAAACCTTCGCATGCGGTTCCAACTTCTTTGGGTTAGTCACAAGCACATGTGTCAGACAACCCCAAATCCTGAAGTGGCGTAAACTACCTTAACGGCCTCTTCATAACTCAAAAGGTGTTTCAAAAACACTTTTCGAGGGAATGTTGTTTAGGATATAACATGCAGTCTGTACTGCATAAACCCAAAACGAGTCTGAAAGATGAGCATAACTCATCATAGACTGAACCATATCGACCAAGGTTCTGTTTCTCCTTTCTAATACACTATTTTGCTGAGGTGTACCGGGGGCCGAGAGTTGGAACGCAATCTCATGTTCTATCATATAGTTCTAGAATTGGAGGTCCATATACTCTCCACCACGATCAGATCGTAGTGTTTTTATCTTCTTACCTAACAAGTTTTCAACTTCCGCCTTATAATCCTTGAACTTGTTAAGGACTTCAGACTTACGTTGCTTTAGGTAGAGATACCCAAACCTTGAATAATCATCTATGAAAAAGATGAAATATTCATACCCACCCCGAGCTCTAACATTCATCGGACCACAGAGATCTGAATGTACAAGCTCTAAGGTTTCTTTGGCTCTATAACATTTTCTAGTAAAAGGTCGTTTGGTCATCTTGCCTTCGAGGCATGATTCACATACTGGCAAGGAGTTTTCTTCTAAACTCTTTAGAAGTCCACTTTTCACCAACTTCTTAATCCTATTGAGGTTGATGTGACCTAACCTTAGATGCCAAAGATGGGCATTTTCCTTAGGAGAAACCTTTAGTCTTTTAGTTGTTGTTGCCGTGCTGAATTTCAGTATTAAACAAGGCTTTTATGACTAACGACCTTAGTACATATAAGTTATTTGCCATTGAACCATAACCAATCTCCATGCTATTCTTGAAAATAAACACTTTATTCTCATAAAAGGAAACGGTATAGCTTTGTTCAATGAGACAAGAAACCGAGATTATGTTCCTCTTAATATGAGGAACTACAAAAACATTATCTAGTAACAGATAACGTTTCTTGTCAACAAATAACTTCAGCCTGCCTACACCAATAGCTGAAACAACCTCACCACCACTGACTTGAAGAGTCATCTCTCCTTGTGGAAATGTTTGCCAGGAACTGAATCCTTGGTAAAAGGAACTGACATGATTGGTAGCACCTGAATCTAGGATCCAAGTAGAATCATCATTCTCTATCAAACACGTCTCTAAGACCAATAAATCAGATTTACTATCTTGTTTCCTCTTTTGGAGAGTAAGGGATGGAGGTCGTTTGCCACAAAATTCATTTCACATGATTCTTTCTACTGTAAGTAGTCGATCATTTTAAAAGCTTTAAACGGAAATACTAACGAGTTACTGAAACGAAGAACACATTCACCTACGTTAGGTTTTAAGAAAATACCCGCTGTAAAATAAAACAACATCCAATCAGGTTTTAGCAAAACTAATATGAACCCCATGTGACATCTAGTCTTGCAATGATGCTTGAAAGGTTTAGGACAAAAGTCGCCGAAGGGACCAGTTATCCCTCCTCTAAATTAAGAAGTTCTCAACAAGTCATTAATACCAGAACAACTCTTGCTTTTATAACGACTAGCCATCATTGATTTGGCCATGAGATCATTAACTTACTTAACAATCTCCCATAAGTGTGACCCGCCATTTTAAACCCTAGAGGTCCGCCCCAAAAAGCCAATCCCATGGAAAAAAATCCGATTAGGGGAAAATCTAAAGCAACCCTATCCATTTCTGGAGTTCACCTTGATCTTGACCAACTGAAAAAAACCCATTTGAAGGTGGACGCTCAAAGGTGACATGATTGAGTACAGAATGATCTCACGGTGTGAACCAATGACAGAGACCATAGGACGTGTTGACACACACCCTTCACCCACTTACTAATAAATAATCTCTCCGTCCACCTTGATATTGACTCATGCAAACACCATCCGAAGGGGGGATGCTTCCAGGGCACCACGAGGCCAAGCATGAATCTCACGGTGTGAGCATACAGGGAGAAACATGAGTGGAATCATAGACATATCAGATACAACTCTTCCTCCCATTGAGTATTTTATAACCTAGGGTTTAGCTTACTTAGAAAAAACATGGCTAAGGATTTCAACAAAGTGACTTTTACGTTTTCCCAAGAGTAACTTTTACCTTGGATAGTTAAAGAACTTTTAATCATCAACCATTATACTCTTTAACAGAGTCTTTGACCAAATAGTCACATGCTTGTTGAAAATCTATCTAATTTACCTTTCCAGGTAGGTTCCTAAGTAGGGATGTTATGTTTCCATCAACTTAAGAACACCAACCTAGCCAGAACCTACCTTAGACAAAAGGTCCCTTATAGATAGATTTAAAACAAATTTAATCTTTTATGCCAACCAATTTAATCTTTTAAACCGATTTTAAAAGATTAATCTAGCTTACTAAACTGTTTAGAACCACTTGAACTTAGGTCTATCTCAATCCAATTTTAAAACCTTTTTTAAAAAAATTGAGTTCACTCTAAATCCGCATGCAACTCTTTCTTATTAATTTAGATCTAATTTCCTTTATAACACTTATAAATGGAAACAACCACCACAATGCAAAGCTAACACATGCAAGACATTCATAATGCTTATAAACAACCTAAGTGTCATGCTCAATGCATTGTCCATTCATTACTACTTCTTTTATATAACATTTATACAAAACAACAATGAAACAAGTAAAACATGTTTCTATTAACCCTTAGACTATAACACTTATAATAAAAGGATAATGCATGATAATGCTCACTGCATGCAAAATATACTCTTATATTTCATGATACATGCGTATGCTTTCAAGTAATTTGTTTATGCTCAATTATAACATTTATAATAAATGATGCATGAGTAATAGCACAACCTAAGGTGGGTTTTAAACTATATGTCAAACAATTTGGCATATAAACACCATACATCACATGTATAATAAACCAATGTTGATGAACCGGGTAAAATTTCCTTAAAATCACAAAAAATAAAGCTAACTATTACAAAGACAAGGAGTCTTCGGTTCAAACAGGCGAACCGGGTCTTGAACCACTCGGGCAAAGCATCGTGTCTCCAACCATCGTGTACTAAACTCCCCGCGATCGTCTACATTATAAAACAAATGCTTCGTTCTATTGCTTACCAACGCTCCCAGAGCTAAACAATCGTTTGGAATTTACTACATGATCGTGTACCTTTTAATAAGCAATGAAGCCTAAGCTACATGATCGTTTAGTGCGCTCCACACAATGCCCGCCTTCCACGATCGTCGAAACGACTACGATATCGCGAAGCACCATCGCCTAAGCGATCGCTTAGCTAGGGCCTCCATATCGTATACGCGCGATCGTGTAGATAGTAACTAAGCGATGAGGCTTGCTAACTACACGATCGTCTAGTGCGTGCCTTTTACTAAATGATGAGCATCACATGCTCCCACTACGATCGTCTACCTCCAACGCCTACGTGATCGCACAACTAGCACTACGAGATAGAGTAAACGATTTACCCCATAGCTTAGCATTAGCTAAACAATCGTTTAGTAAATATTACACGATCGTTTAGAAAAATCTAAAGGATCGTTTAGCTAAATCCCAACGATCGTTTACCTTCAGCTATACGATACAACCAATGCTTGGTCTTCTTCTTCATTGAGAACCGCACCTCCATGCTTCAAAACTTCATCACGAACGACTCGACTAATTCAAACTCTTTGAATTATAGACTTGATTGCAATTTAATTACACCCAAAAACACAGGGGCCCTTACAAATTAACACGTTGTAATTACACAAAGCTTTAAATAAAGGCAATTAAACCCGAAACATTCATTAATTTCATCCACAAATGCAGAAAACAATTAACCACAAATGCAGAAACCCACTGCAACTGTAAAAATGAAGTTCAAATAGACTTGTAAGTTGGAACATCAAAACAACCTAGCTCTGATACCAATTGAAGGAAATCGAACACGAGGATTTCCATGAGTAGCGGAATAGATCATTCCAAATTACAACCATGTATGAACATTACAAATTACAGTCGAAACAGAAACAAATGGTTATGCATCAATAGAGAAATTACAGCATGAAAACTACAAATGATCAAGAAGAGAAATCTCTACACACAGTTGTAGACTCGTCTCCATGCTCCTTGATCATGAATGCTCGAACACAGCAACCCCAAACGCTCGAACAACACGATCGCTCCGCAGCACGAACACCGCACACTCGAACTCAGCAATTGGCTCAGTCACAAACACCCTAACAGCATGAATGACCTCCACAGAACCTCGACGTTATCGAGTTGAGTATGACACCACCAAGAAGACTATCTTGGTATTCTCGGTGTAAGAATCTAGAGGGTGGGCTTTGTTTGGACTTGGATTGAGGTAGAGGGAGGAGGAAACACCAATCGTGTAAACAATTGAGCAAGCGGAAGATGGCTGAAACCTATCGTATAGGTCGATGCCTAATCGTTTAGCAAAAACTAAACGATCGTCTAGCAAAAGCTAAGCGATCGTTTAACCCATCGCATAGCAACATGTCTATCACGTACAAACACTACACGATCGTCTAGCTCGCTTAAGCTGTCGCTTAGTAAATCGTATTTACTTGACAAGTTCTTTTTCGAGAGAAAATTCATCAATTCAACGTTACTAAAATTAGGAAAACAATTTTCCTTTTATCTCAAGGTTACCATGAACCACCAATAACCTCCTACTCAATTGGTTATTAGAGAAAAGGATTTAATTATCCAATAATTAATATTATTATAAATATAAATGTTACCTAACTTATCATACTATATTTATAACCTATAGTTTTAATCTTTCATCTCATAAAACATATAAACCATAGTTTTTTTTATATTCCATGGCACTTAATGTAAATCTCATTTACATTAATCCTCCACTAGATGTATCTCATACATCATACCGATCATATCATATATAATCGAATTACCTCTTGTCAATTTGAACATTTCAAATCAACACCAAGATCTGATCCTCAACTTAATCCATCGAGCTACTAAGAGAACCTTATGAACCTGTAGCTCGAAGCTCCAACGGTACGTGAATAACTGACTAAACTCTTTAGTCATGGGATTCACCATCCGTTAACTGCCAGGCACTCCAGTAAAGACCAATAGCTGAACTCTCATTACCACAGATATATTATGTGTCCATCTTAACCAATTAGAGGTGCGACAACCCTTCATAGATCGCTCGTAAGTACAACTGAGCCAATAACCGTTATGCGCCTATTGTTACATCTAACTTTTTAAGTACCACTTATCCCTCTAATGAACATAAGTCATTGTCCTACTATGACTGAGTCCTCATTATGGCTACTATGTTCAAGCCCCATAATCAGCCCTTAAGGGAGTAATCTCTCTACTTATCCCTACTTCAGGAAAGAAGTGAATTCCATCTTGTGGATTGAGTTCTCATCACCCAGATTAGACAATTCCCCAAAAAGGTAGGCATGTTGAGTTAGCAATCTAGCCACTCTTTCCCATACTAATGAGGTCCTGTCACCTATGGTCGTTTAGGTGAGACTTAAGTCTCTAGTATCAACGGTGTTATATAAAGAGTCTAGTCATCTCGTGATCTGCGTCTTATACAAACTCTTTGTTTAAGACATCCCTGCTCGCACGTCTCCACATGAATGGTCAGGATCTACCATCTGTAGTAGTTTACAACACTTGCAAACCTCTACAAAGTGGGTCGTATCCGTAGTGTCACCAAGATCAGGTATCCCACCTAAATCCTTATACTACAGACCTATTTAGATTATCACTTAAGGCATGATTCACTTGTATATCACATATACGTGCTTAAGTTCACATAAGAGTAACCATGGAGCTTTGTTTATTGAATATGAGTAAATGTTAAAATGAAAGAACAATTATTTTATTCATCAAACAATGTGTCTCTTTACAAACAACGAGACTCCGGCAGAATTATGACACCAATCCCAGCAACTGCGCCTCTCCAAAATCTTTCATTTAGAATTGGGCAGCTAGCCACTTCTTAATATCAAGCAAAAAACCTACATCATTCCTAATGAGTAGGATATCATTCACATACAGTACTAGGAAAGCTACTAAGCAATTGATGATTTTCTTATAAACACAAGGCTCATCAGCATTCTGATCAAAGCCAAACGATTTGATTGCACCGTCAAATTTAATGTTCCACAATCTGGATGCCTGATTCAGCCTATAAATGGACCTATTAAGCTTGCAAACTCTTTATTTTTGATCTGGAACAATGAACCCCTATGGTTGAGCCATGTAGATGGTCTCCTCAAGACTACGGTTCAGAAAGGCAGTCTTGACATCCACTTTCCATATTTCATAATCATAAAATGTGTCTATGGACAAGATTATCCTGATAGACTTCAACATGACAATAGGTGAGAAAGTTTCCTCATGGTCCACTCCCTTGACCTGATTATAACCATTTGCGACGAGTCTAGCCTTCAAAGTCTGCACCTTTCCATCTACACAAGGTTTTCTCTTATAGATCCACTTAAACCCTATAGGTTTTACCCTATTAGGCTGATCCACAAGTTCCTATACATTATTAAAGTACATAGACTCCATTTCCCGATTCATAGTCTTAATCCACTCATCTTTGTCAACATCGTCCATTGCTTGCTTATAAGACAATGGATCCTCGATCCCATCATCAGATGTGATATTTTGGGCTTCAATAAAACCCATTTAGCATTCCGGTGGGTTCGTAACCCTTCCACTACGTCGAGACAGTATCAACTCTTGAGATGGTTGACTAGATGTACCGACATCAACAACTCTTGTTGATCTATCAGTCTGTTCGATAACTTTTGTTGAACCCTCAGTAGTCTCACTAGAAATTTCAAGTAAAACAAGCTTTCTATATGGTTTATGATCCATGATGTGGTTTTCTTCTAAGAAGATAGCATTTGTCGACACAAACACTTTGTTCTCAATCGGATCATAGAAATATCCATCCCTCGTTTCCTTGGGGTAGCCTACAAAGAGGCAAACTTTTGAACGCAGTTCCAACTTCTTAGGGTTAGCCCCAAGCACATGGTCTAGACATCCCCAAATCCTCAAATGGCGTAAACTACCTTTACGGCCTCTCCACAGCTTAAAAAGTGCTTTAGAAACACTTTTCAAGGAAACATTGTTCAAAATATAACATGTAGTCTCCAATGTAAATCCCGAAGATGAGTCCGAAAAATGAGCATAACTCATCATTGATCGAACCATGTCCAACAGGGTTCTATTTCTCATTTTTGATACACCATTTTACTGAGGTGTTCTTGGGGCCAAGAATTGGGACGTGATTCCATGTTCTATCATATAGTTCTGAAATTCGAGGAACATATTGATAACTTGTAAAAGTAGGAGTTATTGTAGCCTTTTATTTAGAATTATGAGGGCTGATAAGTAGAAAATACGGTGATAATACTTAGAATTCATGTAAAATTCAGTTTTGCATTGATCAGTACCTAAATTCTCACTAACCTCAATATTATGCGTTATTCCGTGCCAAAGTGCCTATTTTTGAAGTTATCGTAGGAGTCAAATGCATGCGATGAAAGTAAGCTATCGCAAACAAACGCACGTTAAAGACAAGCAAACGCATAGGAAAACCCACGAGCTGAAGCTGAGTTACCGTAAAGATGAACGCCTGCGTCGATCGCATACATCTAACGTAGGAAAGCGCTGTGATCGTATGCGTCCATTGCATGGAAGTAGCATCCAACACACCAAAGTTGCGGTGATCAAGCAAATGTGGTAATCACTTGAAAATTGCGGCCACAGAGCAATAACCATAGTAGAAGGGCGATCGCAAGATGGGATGCATTGATACTTCAGCTGGACCAAGCTCGGACGCATGACGCCATAGGAGTATCAATAAGATAATACGATGTGACAATGCTCATACCGCGACAACAGCAACAGTGATCCATACCTTCATCATTACTGCTGTCGGCGTCCAACTTCTATAAATAGCCCCTTCGATCTTCACTTCATGGGATCCAAACTTCTGCCTTAGGGCAGTTGTTTGTGATCACAGATGAGAGCCTGATCAAGATTTTCTTTGAGGATTCTTCACCTCCACAATCCATTCCGAGTGACAACTGGAGCTTTCGCCGGAGATAGAGCTCGAGAGAGACTTCTCCATCATTCATCCATGGCATCACCAGCAGCCTTGAAGCGCTATAGATGAAAGGTAAGAGATTGTTTTCGTCTGAACCTTCCATTTCTCTTCCTTACCACAATATTGTATTGCATTTTGATTTAAGACGTTAATTCATTGTGTAATCAATGCATAACTTCATTCCTTCATTGCCATCTCATTCATCCTCTTTATCTTTATCTTTATCATCATTCACCTTCATCGTTTGATTATTAAAGACAATCGCATACTCAATCGTGTTGCCTAGAGATAAGAAGCATGTAATAACCCATCGAGAGGTGTGAGTTGTGTGAGTATAGTGAGTTAATCTTCTTTGCTCAAATGTGAGGTTGTGGCAACACTTGTCTATAAGCTGTTGCAAAGCTTGTTCATGAGCTATTGGGCCGCAACTAGAAGCCTAAGAGGGTGAATATTGAAACGCACTGTAGCAAAGTATGCGTTGTTACTAGAGATAGGCACAAACTTAAGCTCGACGCACCCGTGCATTATAGAGATATAAGCATGCGGCTGAACACCGAGAGTTGTGATGCGTTAGTGTGGAGAGCTGAGATTTCTCGAGCGATTAATATCATAAACATTGTCACATGTTAAAAGTTGTTGCACCTCTACCTATTCTCATTGCATATCTTCCATCGCTGAGTCTGTTTAGTCAGGAGTAGAAGTAGCATGTAATCCATTCAACTTCTTTTCATTTTTATTCATCGCCTCAAACGCATTACTTCACTAAGCATTATTGAATGACAAGTCCCTGTGTTTGACCTCGGATTACCCGAGAAACTTGTGTTCGCGTTATACTTGGCGCAAGCGTAAGAAAACTTATGATAGGAATGCACGGTCATTGCATATTAGATTAGCGCATTTTCACTCCAACGCATGACCTCCAACGCATGAGTGTAAATGCATAAGTGTAAGCCATGTCTAATGCATGGATGCGTTCAAACCCCATAGTCCAGCGCAACAAAGCACATCATTCCATTTATTCCGAAATTCATTTTCTGATCAACAAGTTTTTGTCAATGGCGCCAAAAATGATCAAAAACTTTGCGGTAACTCGGCTTCAGCTCATGCGTTTGTCTATGTGTTTGTCTGTCTTTAGCGTATGCGTTTGTTTGCGATAGCTTACTTTCATCGCATGCATTTGACTCCTACGATAGTTACGAAAATAGGCAATTTGGCATGGAATAACGCATAATATTGAGGTTAGTGAGAATTTAGGTGCTAATCGATGCAAAACTGAATTTTACATGAATTCTAAGTATTATCACCATATTTTCTACTTATCAGCCCTCATAATTCTAAATAAAAGACTACAATAACTCGTATTTTTACGAGTTATCACATATACTCTCCACGACGATCAGATCGTAGTGTTTTTATCTTCTTACTTAACAAGTTTTCAAGTTCAACCTTATACTCCTTGAACTTGTCAAGGGCTTTAGACTTACGTTTCATTAGTATAGATACTCGTACCTTGAATAATCATCTATGAAAGAGATAAAATATTCATACATACCTCAAGCTCTAACCCTCATCAGACTACAGAGGTTTGAATGTATAAGCTCCAAGGTTTCCTTGGCTCTATAACCTTTTCCAGTAAGAGATCTTTGGTCATCTTACCTTCAAGGCATGATTCTCATATCGGCAAGGAGTTTTCTTCTAAACTCTTTAGAAGTCCACATTTCACCAACTGCACAATCCTATTGAGGTTGATGTGACCTAATCTTAGATGTCAAAGATGGGTGTTTTCCTTAGGAGAAACATTTTGTCTTTTAGAAGTTGTCGCCATACAAAACATTTCAATATTAAGGAAAGCTTTTATGACTAACGGCCTTAGTACATACAATTTATTTGCTATTGAATCAAAACCAATCTCCATACCATTCTTGAAAATAAACACTTTACTCTCAGAAAAGAAGACAGTATAACCTTGTTCAATCAAATAAGACACCAAGATTAAGATCCTCTTGATAGAAGGTACTCAGAAACATTATCCAGTAATAGATAACATTTCTTGTCCAAAAAAAACTTCAACCTGTCTACAGCAAGAGCTGAAACAACCTCACTAGTACCGACTTGAAGAGTCAACTCTCATTTTTGCAATGTGTGCCAGGAACCATTGCAATCCTTCGTAGGAAGAATTGACGTGGTTAGTAGCACCTGAATCAAGTATCAAGGTAGAATCATCATTCTCTACCAAACACTTCCCGAAGATAAATAAATCACATTTACTATTTTTAGACTTCTTCCTCTTATGGAGAGTAGTGGAATTAGTATCAGAACCTAAATAAGCTCCAAGTTCCATTTTAGAGAACACTTCTCGTCGATGAACTTCATCAGAGTCAGCAACACTTGTTTTCTCTAAGTTGAGGTTATCTTGAGAACTGACACTACTGGTTTCTTTGTTATCCAACCCTTTATGCTCAAAATATGAGAACTGAGGTTCAAACAATCCTTGCAACGAGTCCTGATCTGACGTGCAATGACCATGTTATCAACCCTTTTGGCAACTGCATCAGGTATGCTAGCCAAAATGTGAAGTCGGTTCAACGAGTTAGCCTTCATCCACACGAGTTGGCCAATGCATCAGGTATGCTAGCCATATGCATTAAGAACATTTTGCATTGCATCAAGGGTTGGTACTTGAGGACACTCCTTAACAATGACAAACTCAAGGTCGTTTACCACAAAATATGTTTTAACGAACTCTTTCCAATGTATGTAATTGGTCAAATTAGGGGCAACTAACAGAAAATCATTCATGTTGCTGAAAAAACAAACACATTGATCTACATTAGATTATAGCAAATACTCGTTGAAAAAATATCATCCAATACGGTTTAGCAAAACTGAAATGATCCCCGTGTGACATCTAGTTTTGCAATGACGCTTCAAAAGTTTAGGAAAAAATCCACTGAAGGGTAGTCAATTTATCCCTCCTTTGAATTGAGATATTCTCAACCAGTCATTAATACTAGAACAACTCTTGTTCCTATAATGACTAGCCATCATTGATTTGGTCAAGAAATCATTAACAATTTCACGTAAGTGTGACCCTTCAATTTAGATCCAGAGTTCTGCCCCAAGCAGCCAATCCGAAGGGAAAAAATCCGATTGGCGCAAAACCTAAAGTGACCCTATCCATTTCTAGAGTTCATCTTGATATTGACCAACTCCACAAAAGGCATCTGAAGGGGGACGCTCCCAGGGTGGCACGAGGTAGTGCAAAAAGATCTCGCGGTGCGAACCAATGAAGAAAACCGTAGGACATGTTGACACACATCTGTCACCCACTTACTCTAAAAATTCTCTCCGTCCACCTTGATATTGACTCATGCAAACACCATTCGAAAGGGGATGCTTCCGGGGCACCATGAGGTCAAACATGAATCTCATGGCGTGAACATTCAAGGAGCAACGATAGTGGAATCATTGACATATCATATATATCTCTTCCTCCCACTGAGTATTTTATAACCTAGGGTTTAGTTTACTTAGAAAAAACAAGGCTAAGAATTTTATCTAAGTGACTTTTTAGGTTTGTCCAAAAGTTACGCTTACTTTAGAAAGTTGAACAACTTTTGATCATTATTCATTAAACTCTTAACGAAGTTTTTGATCAATTGTTGCATGCTTGCAGAAAATCTATCTAATTCACCTTTCCAGGTAGGTTCCCAGGTAGAGGTGTTTTGTTTCCGTCAGCTTAAATACCCTAGCCTAGACAGAACCCGCCTTAGACAAAAGGTCCCTTATAGATATATTTAATACAAATTTAATCTTTTATGGAAATCAATTTAATCCTATTAAACTGATTCAAAAGAAAACTTAGGTATCTAATCTCATTAGAACCTCGAACTTAGGTCTATCTCAATCTAGTTTTAAAATTCTTTTAAAACATGAGTTCACCAAAGTTCGCATGCAACTCTTTCATATTGTCTTTAGTTCTAGTTTCCACTGCTTATAACAGAAAACAACTAAAACCAACACAATACGAAGCTACAGATACAAGACATTCATAACTTTTATAAATAAGCCTAAGTGTCATGGTCCATGCATCATTCATTCATTGCTACTTTTATATAATACTTATATAACAAAGCAACGAACCAAGCATACATGCTTCCATATACCCTTATACTATAACTCTTATAATATAAAGATGATGCATTAATATGCTTAATGCATGCATAAATATAACTCTTATATTTCATGATGCATGTGTATGCTTTCTTGTAATTTCATCATGCTAGAAACTATATCATAACACTTATAATATATGATGCATAATTAAAATGCTAAACCTAAGGTGGGTTTCAAATCAATATGTCATACACTAGGCCATATAAACCAACATAAGTCACATGTACATTAAATAAAAGGTGATGAACCGGGATAATTAGCCTCAAATCCTTAAAAAGAAAGCTAACTATTACAAAGCCCAATGAGTCTCCGGTTCAAACAGACAAACTGGGTCTTGAACCGTCCAAATGAAGAAATGCGTCTCCTTAATCACGTACCAAAACCTTGTGATCTCCTACACAAGAGAGTAAATGCTTTACTCAATCGTTTAGCAACGTAGTGTGAGCATAAACGATCGTGTAGCAATGATCACGTACCTTTAACTATGTAATGAAGCATGAGGTCACGCGATGATGCAACACGCACCGTGCAACACAAGTCTTAAACGATCAACTAGACGACAACAATGCGATGAAGAACAATCATCTAAATGATCGCTGAACAAGCGTCATGGTATCGTATACCAGGTGATAGTGTAGTCAGTGACTATGTGATGAAGTATGATGAACTACACGATCATTTAGTGCGTGCACCTTTTATTAAACGATGAGTATTAAATACTCTAGGCGATCGTTTACCTCCAGCGTCCATGCGATCGAGCAACCAACGCTACACAATAGAGTAAACACTTTACACCATCATTTAGCTATGTTAAACGATTGTTAATACTGCACGATCGCGTAGAACTTTTCTACACAATCGTTTAGCCAAATTTCAACAATCGTTTACCTTAGGTACACGATACGACCAACCCTTGGTCTTAATCCTTGATGAGAATTGCATCTCCATGCTTCGAAATAGACTAGATTGCTTGTTAATTATGCCCAAAAACGCAGAGGCCTTTACAAATTAACACTTAAAAATGCTTTAAACAGATGCAACCATCCCGTAAACATTCATCAATACATCCACAAACACATTTAACACTTAAACGCAATATAGAAAACTTGAAACCCACCACGACTGTAAAAGAAGTTCAATACAGTAATGGTATTTGGAATATCATAACAACCTGACTCTGATATAGATTGAAGAAAATCTAACATGAGGATTTCTATGAGCAGTGGAAGGGATCATTCCAAATTCCATTCAAATTGAACACAACCAATTACAACCTAATCGAAAACTAACAGGTCATGTATAAATAGAAATTACAGCATGCTATAAAGAACTCAAGGGATAGATCGCGTAACCTTTGAAGAACCATTCTTCAAGAATACCTCGATCAGTCTACAAAGCGTCCACAGCAACACTCGAACGATCGAACAACACACAACATGAATACAACGAACAACGAACAACCCTTCGAAACCAACTAAGTCCAACTCGATTCACAAACTAAGTCAAGACACTACAACAATGGTTACCTTGGTATTCTCGGTGTGAGAATCTAGGAGTTGTGGGCTCTATATGATCTTGGCTTCAGGAAGAGACTGGAGGTCTACGATCGAGTAGACGATTAAGCAAGTGGGAGATAAGAACACACTCTATCGAATAGATGATGTGCTTGATCGTTTAGTAACTGGCAGCCTGTCGTATAGACTTAGCCACTCGATCGCATAGCAACGATCAGCTGAATGACTATCGTATTGTCAACTCTACACAATCGTTTATTCTTTATCAACGCTATCGCTTAGTGAAACTCTTTCACTTGATAGCTTATCTCCGTGAGTAACTTTTTTAATGAAGCAACCCCTGAAATTTAGGAAAACAATTTTCCTTTTCTCACGGTTACCATAAACTTCGAATAACCTCCCACTCAATCGGTTATTAGAGAAAAAGAAATTAATTATCATATAATTAATATATTATAAATAAATATGATAACCAACTTATCAGATTATATTTAAAACCTTAGGTTTTAAGATTTCATCTCATGAAACATATAAACCATAGAACTTTTTCTATTTTATGGTACTTAATGTAAATCATATTTACATTCATTACTACACTTGATGTATCTCATACATCACATCAATTATATCACATATAATTGAATTTCCTCTTGTTAATTTTAACACATCAAACAAACCCCAAAATCTGATTCTCAACTTAAATCCATTGAGCTACCAAGGGGACCTTATAAACCTATAGCTTAAAGCTCCAACCGTACGTGAATAACTGGCTAAACTCATTAGTCATGGGATCTACCATCCGTTAATTGCCGGGAACTTCACTAAAGACCGAAAACTGCACTCTTCTCACTATAGATATATTTCTATGTCCATATTAACTAATGAATAGTGCAGTAACCCTTCACATATCGCTAGTAAGTACAGCTAGACCAATTTACCGTTTTGTCCCTATAGTTACATCTAAATCCTTACGTACCACTAATTCCTCTAATGAACAATAAGTCATAGTCCTATTATAACTGGGTCTTCACTTCCAAAGAGAGGATATGGCCACTATGTTTAAGTCCCAGAATTAGCCTTTAAGGGAGTAATCTATCTACTTACCCCTGCTTCAAGAAAGAAGTGAATTTCGTCTTGTGTAACTGACTTCCCATCACCCCAATCAGCCAAATCCCCAAATAGGTAGGCTTGTTGAGTTGACAATCTGGCCATTCCCACCTATACTAATCAAAGGACCATCCTCATTGACAGGAGTTCCCAAAGCACTCAGGATTAAGGTCATGTCATCTATGGTCGTTTTAGTGAGATGTAATTCTCAATTATCAAAGACGTTATATAAAGAGACTAATCATCTCGTGGTCCGGTTTCATACAAACTCTTTGTATAGAATACTCCCGCTTGCATATCTCCACATGAATGGTCAGAATTATAACATCCGTAGTAGTTTACAATACTTGTAAACCTCTACAAAGCGGGTCGTATCCGTAATATCATAGGATAACGTATACCTTCTTTATCCTTATAATTCAGACCTTTTAGTTATTACATAAGGCATGATCCACTTTTATATCTCATATACATGCTTAAGTTTACATACAATAACCACGGATCTTAGTTTATTTGATATGAGTAAATGCAAATAAAATAACTCTTATTTTATTAATAACAATATGTGTACAATGTTTACAAACTACGAGACGCTAGGAGAATTAGGACACCAATCCCAACAATTTTGTCGTGACCATTGAATCAAATAAAATATTTTTTTGTCTAACTTGGTATTAATATTTGGGCAAGTTTAATGAGGCAAAAAAATATGCTTAATTTGGACCAAAGGCCACCCAAGACCTAGATTCAGTTAATTGGGCCAAGAGCTAGGTCTATGGACCAACTGAGCCCAAGTCCACAAAGTCCATTAGAGTTTTGTGTAAATAGATGGGTTCTCGTTCATTTGAAGGTCAGAAATTTTGAACTCCTAGTGTCGAGAGAGAAGTCTCCAAACAATCAGATGACAACCTAACTTTTAAACTTGAATATTAGTTGAAGATACAAGTCTCTTAGAGATACAAACATTCTTTCAAGACTTCAATTTCAAGAACATCATGCACTTCACTTTCTCACATCAAGCATATACATTGAATAGAGAGAGAATCAGAGATCCTGTACTCAAGTTAAACAACATCTGCATCAAATCAACATAACACACAAGTTAAACTCTAGGAAACATGTTTCTCTTTAAACGTACTCAAGTTAAACAACATCTGCATCAAATCAACATAACACACAAGCATATACATTGACACGTCCGATGGAACATCTCTACCTCTCATCTTTCCCACATCATCATCCAAGTTCAGTGATGACACTAAAGAAAGCGTCATCCAAAACCACTGCTGCAAGTGACGCTTACAAGTGACTTGTCACCTACAGTTGGTCAAAGAAAACCATCTAAGAGCACGAACAATGTCGTCAATATTACATCAATCACTTTGGAAAAATGAAATCAAAGGCACCAATAATTTTTAGAGAGTGTTGCAAAGATATCTATGGTCATTAATACGAATCCATTCAGATTTTCCTCCAAAGAAAAAGAAATAAAATTTGAAAAGAAACATGATGGAGGCAAGAGGCATCACCTAAATATTAAAACAAGACAGGAAAACATTTACCCATTTCCTGACTCTGATGTTGCCAACATGCTAGAACAACTACTAAAGAAGCAAATTATTCAGCTGCCGAAATGCAAACGATTAGAACAGTTAGGAAAAATAGGCGATCCAAACTACTATAAGTATCACTTAGTTGTTAGCTGTCCAATTCAAAAGTGTTATGTACTAAAAGAGCTAATTCTAAGGTTGGCTCATGAAAAGAAGATTCAGTTATATCTCAAAGAAGTGGCTCAGATAAATCACGCGATAGTGGTCTTGACTTCAAGGGACCATATTTTATGATCAAACCTAGTTTAATTTGGGACCTTCGAGCATATAGTTGTTAGGTTCCAACATAAGATTCTAATGATAGACTCTCAACACAAAGATGAGTCTATTGAAAATGATGATGAATCGTGGATTTATATAATTTGTTGGAAAAGAACATAGTTAAATTCTACCCAAAAGTAGTTGTGCTCCCATCAAAATTATAGAAGAAGAAGAAAGAGACAAAAAAAGAAAGGAAAGAAGAAAGTGTAGAAGCTTAAGCAAGTTCATGAGGAAAATGAGGGTTTTTCTATACATTGACGACTTGTAACTTTCGCCGAATTTCTCTCCAAGAAACTTCCATGATAGATGTAAACGATAAAAATGATGTTTTTCTATGAATGCATATGTTGCACTATGAATGTGAATAATTCAAGTTCTTGTTCCCGACAATGGCGCCAAAAACTTGTAAACGATAAAAATGATGTTTTGCTATGAACGCTTATGTTGCACATGAATGTGAATGATTCAAGTTCTTGTCCTTGACAACAGCATCAAAAACTTGTAATATTGATTTTGTATATATCTTTAACTAATGTGTTGCTTATGAATGAATATGAATATGATGATGCTCTATGCGCTCAAGTTCTTTGCATTAAAGATATTGTTGCGATACTACGATCTATGTGTATGTGTTGATAGTAATATGCTTCGTAGTATGCGATGATGTAGTGCGTGTCACAAATTTTTTTACGCTGGAACCAAGTATGATTCTAATACAAGTTTCTTAGAATGACCTGAGGTCGAACATGGGGATTGTTGTTGTTTAGATGTGATACTAGTGTGGTAAATGCGACTAGTTTATCATAAAGAATAAAGAATTTGGTTTGTGTAGAAAAGTAAATTGCGATGAAAATAAATTGCGTTGAAGTAAATTGCAATGATAAAATAAATGACTAAACTACTAATGATATAGGTTGAGGACTGGCTGTGAAGTTGTACAAAATAATCTAATGAATGTGGTGGCAAGTCTTGTGAATGAATTCGAAAAAGAATGAGTTGAGGGAGAGGACATCGCAAGTTCGTCAATCCTGTTAAGGATGCGACTGAGGTTCTGCTTTCCCTTGGCTTACACCTTTCAATTATTGGTCGTGTTCCCATATGTCTATGGTGAAACGGGGATGAACGTAATGAACGCAAGGTTGTTCCATCTCTGGAAATACTTATTGCTTTAGTTAACGCATTCTTCCAACCCTCTCTCGATAGGCGGAATGACATCTTCACTTTTGCTCTTACAGGTAAATATGTCCTCAAGCATGTTTTAGCTAAACTCACTCATCTACCTTAACAAGGATTAACTGACACGCTTAATTCTTCCCCTTTACCCAGGGGATTAAGGACACAAGATGGAGAAAACGGATGATAAATGTATGGAAAGGAACAGAGAGATGATAATGATGACGATAATGATATTTAAATCTAAAGATCAGCGTTTGATACATGATTTGTGAATGAAAGATTAAAGAAATATGAACACAGTAGATGAATGAAAGAATGGATACAAATACAGAAAGCGTGTCAATGTCTTAACACAGATCCCGATCGGAGACATTGTGCATGCCGGCATGTGGATGAAATGGAGTGGAAAGCTTCCCTCTCAGGCTTGCTTTCCAGATCGAAGTGAGCTCTTGCACAGAGCTTCTTCTTCGGGAATGGAAAGAGTTTCTTGCTCAGAGACTCACCTTTCAGCCTTATCTCGTCGTTCTCCCGAATTTTCTCTGTAATGTCTCTTTAGACCAGCCTTCTTAACAATGAATTTGAGGAAGCTTTTTATAGACCTTGACTCTCTGTGTTGGTGGTCCTACTGTGTAATTCTGATAATTCGTACCATGGCATAATGGAAAAGTCCGTTCTACTCCACGATCAATTTGTCAGAATCGTACAACAGAAAAACTGTACACTTGTCAGGATGTTCCACGAATGCATTTCTCTTCACATCTTCGATCGATCGCCGCATGTGGTGTAGTTGTTTTGATCTATTGTTGATCACCACATGCGGTGGAAATACGTTGATCGCTTGAATCCATGATCGATTGTCGCATGCGCTGCAATTGCGTTGATCTTTCGTTCTTGATCGATTGTCGCATGCTGAGAAGATGCGTTGTTCATTTTTGTCCTCGAGCAATTAACACATGCGGTGACCTATTTCCTGAAAAACAAAGACTTGGACATTCCATTTCGCTATCGCAATGGGGTTAGTAGGTATGTTCATGACACTTTATAATTTTCGTATTTCTAAGCTAATTCTTATACTATCGACGCAACTTTTCCTTCTTTTTGCCGCATAATCTAAATAAAACAACATAAATAACTTGTATTTCTACAAGTTATCAAACCCCCAAATTTAGATATATGCTTGTCCTCAAGCATATCTTCGACTAAGGCAATTTTGCTCAACTCCCATCCTAACTTTTCGTTGATCGGCTACTCCGAATGCTCTACCTCTACAAAATTACTCAACAACGCAAGTTTCTTCAATCCTTTAACAATTCATCAACATGCTCTACTTTATTCTTATCTCAAACAAACCTCTACCCAAAGTTCCCTTCTAGTTTTGAGAAGAATGTTTTACCTCTTTTTGCAAAAACAACGAAGTGCGTCTTTATGCGGTGGCATGGTTTGCTCATTATATAGAGAATGTTGATCATGGTTAGACCCTTCATTTTGTCTTGCTCCCACGGGTGTCATGCAACCATCCATCTTCGGTTGTATACCAATCTCAACTTTGACTCTTGATCCTCAGCCAAGTTTTACTTTTGCTTGTCAGAGGAGTTGTCTCTTTTATCCTTATTTTCTCTTTTTTTCTTTCATATTGCGTCGATCCTAGAAACCTACCTTCGTTTTGTCTTGCTCCCATGGGTGTCATGTGAACATTCAACTACGAGCAGGTTTCTTTCACGACTTAACTCTTATCAGGTTGGGATTTTCCCTTACCCTAACATTGGAATTTTTATGATTTTTTTTTGGATAATAATGAACGCATTTGCCTGATATGACCACATCCGCTTGATCACATCTGCTCAGACCTTCCTCACCCCCAAATTTAGAGATATGCAAGGTTCTCATTGCGTTGTTTTGGACAAAAAGACAAAACACTTAGTCAAAATTTTGAAAAGAAGGTTTGAGCAAAGTCTTGAAATAGAGAAGGCAAAGTAAAGCTATTGCGATGAATTGTCTAAGTGTTAGTCAGAGAATGCAATGAACAAAGAATTCTGCTAAGGGAAGTATACTACTCATCATGGCAGCACAAATAAACAACGCAAAATAAAAGACAAGAATTACCGTAATAATTGAAAAAGGATGATAAGTAAAGAGGCTAACGCATATGGAAACAATAATTACTCTGTTATATAAAATTTGACTAAGTATACAAAGAATTATAAACATCGCAACAAAAAATTGTAGCATGTGCAAAAGAATACAAGGTATAACTTCTATATAAAAACATGAATGGCCGCAAAGAAAAAAATAACAAAATTGCGGAGAAGGTGGCACACCCCCAAATTTAGAGTTACAGTGAAGGAGGAGCTCATTGAGGCGCATCTTAAAATTGCAGAGGTTGCTGTAGATGGGGAGGCACTGATGTTTGAGGTTGCACTGAAGTTTTGGCTTGCGTCGTCGTCGTCGTCGTCATCATCATCATCATCCATAGGTTTTTCAAATGAAGATCTATTATTGGGATGAAATCATCATAGTAGGCCTTTATTCATCTTAACATATGTTCGTGACAGAGGGTTGTCGGGGTTTTTATTGATGATGGATCAGTCATTAACATAATGCATAAGTCAATATAAAACAATTAGGAATCTATATGGAATAATTGTCAAATAGGAATTTGGTAATTCAATGCTTTAACCAAGGCGCTGAACGAGCGATCAATATGATACGTTTGGAACTCATTATTGGTGACTTGAAGACTAATACATTGCTCTATGTTATAGATTCAAAGATCACTTACAAGTTGTTATTGGTTCATCCTTTGATTCTTGGAAATGGAGTGATAACTTCAACACTATATCGATGTTTCAAGCTTTTTCAAGATGGTATTATGAAAGTTAAAGTAGGCTCTAACCTATTTCAAGAAGTTGAGTCCCACTTCACAAAGACAAAGATTAACTTGAGAAGCTATAGCATCAGTGAAACAATACCTGCAAGATTCCTATAATAAAAAGCAGGGATAAACTTAAGTCAACCCCAAGTAGATGCAAGAAATGAGTCAAGGGAAGAGGCAAACAAGTGCTTCCAACTCTCAGAAGAGTGACATATCAACTAGCCTTGTGTAGACTAAAATTTTAAAAGATGATGAGAAACATCTAAGTCCTAAGATCTAGTTCTAGGTTCCTTTGTCAAGACTGATACGAGCCCAAGTGTACGCTCAAGTCATAGTATAGTAAAACGATCTGAAAGGATCGAGTATCGTTGTTAGGATTCAAATGATGGTTTGTTTATCAACCATAAAATAGTGTCAATTTTAGCTAGGGATTGAAAACTGAATTTGAATTTTTTGATTTTGAAAGAAATAATTAAAACTAAAGACGGGTGCAAAAATTCAAGAAATAAAGTGTTATAGGGTATGGATTTAATTACATACTTCATCAAGTAACACCTAAGTTATTCATGGAATATTGTCTAAAAAATATGATTAGGATCGAATCCCATAGTGGAAGAAAGTGATCACTTTTACTTTGATTTTATTTTGAATTCATATTATAGAAAAGAAGAATAAACAAACATACATTAATTGAGTTTTACAGATTAAGCATGAAAATATAGGGAATAATAAATTACCTTTGAAGATCACTTCTTTCTTCTAACAAACATGTCTTCCCTCAGCAACGGATCTCCTTAAAAGTGTACATGCATGCATCCAAAATGTCTTCCCTACTATTCTTTGACAAGGATTGATTGATGGGAACCTTGTTGAAAGAGGGAATTTTTATGCAAAGACTTTTTCTCTGTGAATTTTGAGAGTGAGCTAAAACATGAGAGAAAGGGAGAGCAATTTAAGGAAACATGTTGTTAGGATTTGTGTCCTAAAGCCTCATAATTAATTAGTTATTAATTTACTTATTAATTATGAAATATTAATTTATCCATTAATTAGAAAAATCCAAGGATATTGTTGTAGTCTTGAATAGTATGTAGTTTACATACAAGGTGGACTATGTTCAAGAAATAACATAAGAGGTCTATATGTTGGGTACCTTATCTTGATGATACTACAAATATGGCTCATTTTGTAATAATTACAAATGGTTTGATCCAAAACTTTCATGTGGAGACATGTGAGTTGGGGTATCCTATACAAAGAGTTTGTATAAGACTGAATTGCGAAATATGTAATCTCGCTTTGTAAATGGGAACTCAATAAACCTACTATTTTGGGGATTTGACTAAATGGGGAGTTGAAACATAACTTTACAAGATGGAATTGGAATTGAATCCTTTCTACATAAATGGTAAGTAGATGAGTAATTCCCTTTAACTATTGGTTTCAGGTTTTAAACAAGAGGCCTCATCACTCGCCGACCCGAAAGGGAATTAGTTTATAGTTGAACCATAAAAATCGTGAATTAGAGGAATTAATGGTACTTAAGGAAAAGATGTAATTACACGGGTAAAACGGACACTTGACCCATACGTAATTATGAATAACTTGTGCAAGATTGACTTGCTTATATTGATTATATCCATGGACACAACTTGTCCTAAGTTACATAAAAGTCCAACTATGGGTCTATAGTGGTTTTCCCTATAGTTAAACAATGAAGGTCAATTTAATTAAAGAGTTTAAAATTAATCTTCGATCATTGGAGCTTATAATATGTAAGTCTACAAGGTCTCCTTGCTAGCTCACCACGAGGATCAAATATAATTGAATGGAAATTTTGAAGAGTTCAAATTTTTTAGGAAAAATATTAATTGTATTGGATATAACTAATACATGATTTATTATAAAGTTTATTTGAAGGAGATTCAAATTATGACCATGTAATTTAGAGAATTATTTAATTTGAATGAGATTCGAATTAAAAAGGTAATGAGAGACTTAATTTACTTGAATATGATTCAAATAATTAATTATTTAATTTGGACGAGATTCAACTTAAAGGGGTAATGTATAGAATAAATATTATTTAAAACCTTATCATATGAGATATTAACTGGGTAAATATTTATTATTGTTGGAAATAATCAAATATTTAATTTAAAATCTTCGCAGAAGGGTTATCCTAATAGGATTAGAAGTAACCCTACAGAGTTCTATAAATAGAGCCTTAGGGAGCCTATATGGAACATACACTACAACACAATCTCTACAGCTATTCTATAGAGATTTTTCCAAACAAAAGTTCTCCCAGTTTTTAGATAAGACTTTTATGAAAAATTTTCTTCCCCATAGATCTCACAAAAAGAGCAAGACTTCAAGGAGAAAATTACTTGTTCAAGGAGATATTTTTACTGTAATTGTCGATTAGCAAAACTATGCTACTTAACCTTTCCTTCTAGTTTTAGTATTTTTAATTTTTTCAAGAAATCAAATAAGGCAATCACACGCTTCACCAAGATTCAATTCCCTTTAGATGTGAGTGGTCCCCACTCACACAACCTCTCCACTCCATTGCAATGTAGGAAAGTTATGAATTTAATTTAATTTAATTTATTTAATTAATTAATAATTAAATTAATTTTTTATTTATTAGTTAAATAAGTCATATTTAATTAAATATATATTTGAATCATGATGAATAGTTTTAATATGAATCTCTCACTATTATATAATATTTAAATCTTATTTAGATATATATAAACTTCTCATATTGTATGGTTTAATTTTGAATCTCATTTAAAATAAGTTTCTTTTAAATTTTAATATATTTATATACAATATACTAATTGTATTATATACAACTAACATAAACTCCATTATCCATTTGAACATTTAAAATTCTTTCAAAACTATTAGTACTATTTTACTGTTATGAGCTAGTAAGGGGACCAAATGGACCTACAAATTATAAGCTCCAATAATGTAAAATCTAATCAACTAAACTCTTTAATCAGATAAATCAACATTCATTAACTATGGGGAAAAACACAATATATCCATAGTTGCACTCTTATACATTGTAGAACATCTTGCATCCGTGGATATAACCATTATAAGTAGGTTGATCCTTCACGAGTTGTTCGTAATGATAATAGTGTCAATTTATTGTTTGACCCTGGTAATTACCTTTTTATCCTTAAGCATAATTGATCCTCTAATGAAAAATATATTTATGGTCCAACTATAAACCAAGTCCCTCTTGGACAAGTTAAAGGTTCGGGTCAGGCCATATTGTTCAAGTCTCAGGGTTAGTACATAAGAGAACTACTCATCTACTTTTCTAAATGGGAAAGAGTGAATTTCATTTTGTGAAATTACATTCCCAGCTCCTTGAAACGCACTCTAAAAGTGCATTCCATGGGTTTAGAAATTAGTTAGTTTTATGCATTATATGAGATCTTTGATGCTTTTTACGTTCAATTGTAGAAAATCAAGCAACTGGATCATAACAAGCAATTTTTGAGGACTAAATGCCAAAATTCCAAGGGTATAAAGGAAGGTCAAAACTTTGACCTAGGGCAATGATCAAGGATAGAAAAGTGGAAAAAAGGTGAAGATTAAAGGTAGGACAGCATCACAGGAGTGTTGCAATGTTGTCCAACAATGTTGGAGACATGACACATTTACAAAATAAGTCAACATCACAAAGTTTCCTTGCACCGTTGCGACGCTATGAATGGCTGAGGCGTGTTAAGTTTAAATTAACGTCAGTGTTGCAACACTGCTAGTACTGCCTATAAATGCAGTGCTGCACTGAATTGAACTAGGGAGACAAGTTAGGGTTGAATTTTGAGAGCGTAATCGATATTTCGGCGAGGCCTCCTTGAGAAGAGTAATTCTGAACAGAGGCGACATCTTGGAGCTTCAAAGGATCGAAGACTTAAATAGTTTATTGGGTTGTGATTTCGCACTCGAGGACGAGAGTCAAGAACTCAACTTGCATCTTTTTCCCTCATTTACTTTATGTTCCTTTGTGTTTAGAAACTTCGTGAATGGTCTATGCTTGTGTTGTAACCATGAGTGACTGATTTGTGTTTCTAGGGTTTTGATCTAGTTTTATGGATTGCTTGAACTGAATTGATTATTCTTAGATTTGATTCATGAATTTTTGACATGCTTTTTCTTAATGCTTGCAAACAATTTGAGAAATAGGGCTGACTACAAAGAGTATATCAAGTCCAATAAGAAGCCAAATTAATGTACTAAAGAAGACAGGCCCACTGAAAATAATAAAGGGCCCAAATGTATTAGGCTAGCAAAAACTACAACAGAAAAGCTTGTCTCCAATTCATCTACATCAAATTTTCCACTCAATTGCATTCTCCATCTTCTCTATTGAAGGTCAATTGCTACATGAATTTCATTAGTTCCACTCCTAAAATAATCAATCACTAAAGTAATAATTTTGTAAATAAAAGCCTTTGAGATAAAATTGGGCAAGAAACTCATGGAAATTCCATCCCCATTGAGTAGATTTAAGAAATAGAGAAGAAATTAAAGGCAAAGAACGGACGAATACCAACCTTTTTTTAGACGTGTAATGGTGAATGACACACAAACTCCCTAGTTTTAGATGAAGGCAAATGAATGATGAAAAACCTCCTAGTTTCAAATGAACGGTAGGCGAACGATGAATGAGTTCGCCAGTTTTAGACGAATGGTGGATGAATGTTGAACAAGCTCCTCTGACGATGATGAACAACATATTTCCTTTCTTTAAGATGAACGGTGGACTGGGTAAAAAAAATGGAAACTCACCTGCGTTGAATGAAATTTTCATCCCATCAAGCAACATAGTCATGATAAAATAATTTTTTATCGCTTAACGATAGCGATGATTGGGTGTTAATCGTTGCACTTTTGTGACTTTTTTCATTTTGTCGCATAGTTACAGACGAAAATCAGATTTCGTTGCATTATTCTAAAATAATCGCTAATAATTAATCGCTAAAGGCCTGATTTTTTATAGTGTACCAAGATAAGACATCCAATCTTATCTATATACTATAAATCTTTAAGTTATTACTTGAACATGATCTACTTGTATGTCAACCACATACCGTTCAAGTTTCATTAAATAACCTTTCGTTTATTGGATTTTAGTTACGCAATTCTAAAAAAATTAATAAATAAAAACTAATTTATTGGTAATTAAAATGTTTAGAAAAAGAAAAACCACGAGCAACGACATTGAAAATGTGTTTAATTCAGGGTTATTCCTTACTTTAATGTGTTTATTTTGTTCTTTTACAGTTTTCGGATGTCTAAAAGGTATGACCGACCTTTAAAAGGAAAATAGGGCTAAAATGGACCAATTCAGAGCATAAACATATCAATGGGAGATAAAGAACCAAAATTACAAAAATGCCCTTGAGGGAGTAGGACAGCAGCGCAACAGCGTCTTGACCGGTGCATTTTCCCAAAAGCATTAGTTTTCAGAATGTGAGGCAATGTCTTGACACTATGTACTTCGATGGAGAAGACGAACGTGCGAAGCGCTAGTGCGTTGCGCTTTGATAAGGGGAGTCCTCTGCCCTCTAGCATCACAGCGGCTGCACGATTCTTTAAATATAAATTTTTACCGTTTCGGATTACACCATTTTTCCATTTCCAACTCTGTTTTTTTTTTCTTCTTCACTGTAAACTCTTTATTTTACTGAATTAGGTCACCATCAAGCTTAATTTCCTTGTATTTCGTGAAGATTGGAGGATAGGTAAGTGTCTAGTTTTGGTTAGAGGTCTACTTCTATTTCTTTGTGAACTTTTGAGATTTACGGATGAATTCTTCTGTGTAATTTTGCGGTCTTCAATCTATTTCATGTGGGATTATCGAACATATTAGCCATGCTTAATGGATTGAAGTTGTTTCTTTTTTACAAGGCTTACGGTTTCTCGTTCGTTCTTTAGCATTTCCTTTTGTGTATAACCCGGTCGTTCCAGGATCAAAGTTTATTGTGTTTTGCACAGATAAGCCAGAAAGAGAGGAGACTCAGACGAGAAACGAAGGAGCGAAGAGCTCAAAACAAAGAACTCCGTGAAAAAGGCACATCTGACGAAGAAGAAGAGATGATGGCGTAGTCAGAGGAGCGTATTCCTCGGGAATTAGTGCCCTCTAACCTGTCTCAACAATCAATTTGCATCACGTGTCCAAAGACTATAGGTACTTTCGAACTTAAGATTTTTTCAATCCACTTAGTTCCTTCTTTCTATGGCCTTCCAGGCGAGGACACACACAAGCATTTAAAGAAATTCCACATTGTTTATAATGATACACCATCCTCATGGTGTCACAGAAGAGCAACTAAATATGAGGGAAATCCTCTTTTCGCTGAAGGATGATGCGAAAGATGGGCTCTACTACTTGCCATTTGGGAGCATCACAAAGGTACGTTAATAAGTTCTTCCCTGCGTCATAGGCCACAAGGGTCAGAAAGGAGATTTACAGCATCCTTCAGTGTCTGGAAGAGTGGCTGTACAAGTAGGAGGAGAGTTTCAAGCACCTCTATGTTGGGTTTTCTCACCACCAGATCTCATATCAATTTCTCATTTAGTACTACTATGAGGGGTCGTTATAGTAGGACAAGATTAACATTGATGCAGTTGCCAACGAAGCTATGGGGAACAAGACTCCTACGGAGGCTAAAGAGATGATTTACCTTGATGGCAGAGGATGCGCAACAGTGTGGAAGAAGAAACCGCATCAATCAACCTGTTTCTTAAGAGGTAATTGAGCTCAAACCTGAAATTGTTGAACTAACTACATTGGTTAAACAGGCTTGTTTGGCAAAGGCACAAGCCAGGAGCCAAACTATGGTGGAAACTAGCAAGAAGCTCAGGAGTACCCCTGGAGAACGTGGTTCAAAGCTTGGCAGATTCGACCTTGAAGCTTAAGTACAACCAAGAGACGTTCCAACAAACAACTACCATCCACATGCAGAGTATGGCCACTTAGATCTCCAAGTTAGCCAGCGCCAATAATAGATTGGATACTCAATACAGGAAGCTTCCTTTCCAGCGTAACATGCGTAATGTCAGTGAGATAATGGTAGTGAGCTATAATGAGGTTTCCTACCCTCCTATTTCTGAACTAGTGAATGAGCCAGTAGAGTTCAAACAAGAAGATGTTGAGGAAAAGTCTAAAAGACAAACTAGAAGATGTGGGTAAGTTTCGATCCACCTTTTAATTTGAATGCTTACATTTCTCGTGATCATTTTTCCAGCAGGTTGACTATTGTTCAGGGAGGTCCGGAGAAAGTGTTTTCGGTTGTGTCTTTAGAGAAAGACAAAAACCCAACAACAAATGGCAAGTGAACGTGGGGTGAAGGTTGAAGACAAGCCAAAAGGATGAAAGACTTTAATCATCCGTCCAAGTAACCTGGTAACCAAATGTGATGATCTAGGTATGTTTTCCTTACCTTGTCTGATATGTAAGATGAAATTTGAACATACCATGCTAGATGTAGGAATAGCTATAAATATAATGCATACATCTGCGTACTCTGAACTTTAGTCACATGTCTTGCATTTGGGTTTATACCCTAAATCTTGTGGTTTGTAATGTATAAATAAAATTTATGTATTTAATAAAATAATGGGTTATTTTATTTTTAGATTTAGACTTGTGTAACTCAATTCAATAAATTAAGATCCAAAGTTATTCAATGTAACTTGAATAGTATGTGGTTAACATGATGGTGGATCATGTTCAAGTAATAACTTAAAAGGTCTATAGTATATGGATAAGGTTGGGTATCTTATCCTCGTAACACTATGGATATGACCCACTTTGTAAGTGTTACAAATGTTGTAAGTGTTACAAACGATTTGATTCAATTCGTTCATATATGGACATGCAAGTGGAGATATCCTATACAAAGAGTTTGTATAAGACCGAACCAAAAATAATTAGTTGCTCTTTGTAATACTCTTGACTGAAGATATTAATATGTCATAGGATGACAATATGAAACTTGGTCTCAATCCCGAGTGAGTTATGGACTCCTACCTTTGAGAGTTTGTCCTCTGTATGGGTAGAAGTGGCCCGAGTCATCAACTCAATAAACATACTATTTTGGGGAATGGACAGAGTGAAGAGCTGGGAACATAATTACACAAGATGGAATTCACTCCAACTTTAGGGTAAGTAGATGAATTGTTCCCTGTTCTGAATCTGGGTCCTGAATAATAGGGTCTCTCCCTCTCAACGGCCCGAGAATGATTTTATTTATAGTTGTTACATAATGTATGTCATATAGTTTAAAATCTCACCTAGGGTAAACATATTCATGCATCATATCTTAATATTAATTTTATTTATATGAATGCATGATTAATTAATTGTTATATTGTATGATAGCATGTAGATGACTTTCATTAGTGATAATATAATTGTTATATTATTTTAATTAAAATGAATATATTCTTTCATTTTTTATGTAATTTTAATTGTATGAATTCAATTGATATAATTTAGATTATATTAATTTAATCAATTTTTATTAAGATGCCAAAATTCGGTCTATTTCTGCTGTTTAGTTATGCATAAGATATATGGATAAATTAATGTTTTATTATATGTTACATAATATATGTCATATAGTTTAAAATCGTAGAAACACATTCATGCATCATGTCTTAATATAAATGTTATATTATATGAATGCATGATTAATTAAGCATGTTCATACATCATATTAGAATATAGTTGTTATATTATATGGTAGCATGTGGATAACTTTCATCAGCGATAATATAATTGTTATGTTATTTTAATCAAAAGGAATATAGATTGAAGCATGACATTAACATAGTAAGAATATGTTATATTCATAATGTTATTGGGTGCATGTTATAACTTTTAATTTCATTAAAATATAAAAGGTATATGTTTAATCTTGTAGAAATTAAAACTTATAATAAAGAGTTGCATGCTAACGTAAGGTTTTAATTGATTTTTAATGTGTTTAATATTTGCTAATTAAAATTTTGCGTTATGAAATCCTAATGAGATTAGAAATACATTGTCTTTTATTTGTTTTAATAGGATTATAATAAAAAAAATAAAAATATTAATAATAAAATTTTGTCTAAACCTTGGCTATGAATGTTCTGTCTATAATTGAGGTAGTTAAGCTGACCATAAGGGAACAACCTTATCTGGGAGCCGACCGGGATGTTAATTAGTCAATAGTTTATTAAGCATACAATAAAGTAGTAAATTTATTAATGTGTTTAATAAACTAAACCTTATTGTTAAACTATCCAATATAAATTTTATTTTGGGCAAATTTAACAACACTTAGATAAATTATTTAACTAGATTTACTTGAGTAAAAACCCCTGAATGTTAAAATACTTAGTGGGAAAAATGATAGATATGATATGTCTATTCTTTTACGTTCTCGAGTAATTCACATAATGAGATTCATGCTTGGTCTCGAGGCGTCCATAGTTGCGTCCTCTAAAGAAAGGTGTTTGCATGTGTCAACATCAAGGTGAATTAGTGAAAGTATTTATAGTAAGTTGTTGAAGGATGTGTGTCAACACATCCCACAGTCTCCATCGTTAGTTAACAACGTGAGATTCATTGACTACCCTACGGTGGCACTTATTATAAATCACCGAAGTATCATTACAAAACAAATGATATTAGGGTTCATTATTGTTTGCTAAAATGTGATTGGATTAGTATTTTTATGTATGGGCATGCAAATGGAAATATCTTGTATAAATAGTTTGTATAACACAAGACCACAAAATAATTAATCTTTCTTTGATACATCACTGACTAAACGGATTAATATTTCATAGGATGAGAATAAATAAATTGATCTCAATCTTGAATGAATTATGGATTCCTACATGTGAGGGCTGGTTGTTTGGATGGTGTTAGCACTCTAAAAGTGCTAATTTCCTTAGCTTAATTCAAGTT
Source organism: Benincasa hispida (assembly GCF_009727055.1). Classification (NCBI taxonomy): domain Eukaryota; kingdom Viridiplantae; phylum Streptophyta; class Magnoliopsida; order Cucurbitales; family Cucurbitaceae; genus Benincasa; species Benincasa hispida. Next base: position 123,863 of record NW_024063731.1, on the reverse strand, counting down.
CGTTATGAGATTTTACATGTTTATTATGCTATTTTGTAGATAATTGAGCAACTAAGAGACAATATGGACAAAAATGAGTCTAAACAGAGCCTGGAAACATCAACCATGAGAAGAAGAAGAATAATGACCGAGTCTGCCCCTTGGCTTAGTGCAGTCGCGCTTGCTATGCGTTGTGCTCAACGCTCGAACACAGTAGTATGAAAATCAGGAAGCATTGCGACACTACTTGGAGTGTCGTGGCGCTCCGGATATTGATGAGCATGACAGGGCATGCATGCGCTTGAGTGCACTGGCCCGAGTGTAGTAGCTCTTGAAGTAGGTACTACGATATGGCCTAGAGTGTAGTTGCGCTCTCCCTAACCGCAACGGCACTCGACTACTTTTGTATAAGCATTTTGAGCCAAATTAGATTGATCCATCTTAATTTTAGAAGCCTCCACACAAATTTACTCTATATTCCTCACCTCCCAACATTTACCCTTATACCTTTCATTAATTTTGCATATTGTGGCTCAGTTTAGCACATTATGAGTGGCTACGGTAATTGATTTCTAGCTTAGGCATAGGATTAAACTCATGTTTTTTTGTTGAGAGAGTTGTTTATTCTGAATTTATGCTGGATTTTATTGATTCTTGAGACAATTTAATGTTCGATGCTTGTAATTTATTTTTGGCTTGATTAATGATAATATTTTCTTTGCTTTGCTAGAGATGGATATGGCTATTCATGTTAATCTCAATTAGGGCTTGAATTTATGGCTTGATTATAATTAAGTTCAAAATTTCCCTAGGCAATTTCTTTTGTAGCATTCAAAGTCATCTTTCAAGAATCTAATTAATTGGTAATTTAGATTATCCAAATTGCTATTGATTTAGTTTATTTCCCGACACTTGATGTGTGTTGATTAATTAAGCCACTATCAAAACCAGTTAATTGAACACCTAAACTAATTAGCTAAATAATTAGTGCACTAAAGTGATAGTTATGGTTTCCCATGCTAACAAACCAAGAATTAAATTTTGTATGTAGTTATTTCTTAGAGTTCGATGAACAACTAAGAACACGAGCGAAATCCAAATTCCCTAATCTAGGTTCCTGTAATTGAATTTAATTTTCTTTTAAATTACATATTTAAATTCATGCTATTTAAATTTCTCGCAATCACATCCAAACCCTCCGATGGAGAATTCAATTATTACCTAAAATTCTCAAATTCCTAGTGGACGCGATCTGGTCTTGCCACTTATACTACGTTATAGAATGGGTAGTAAAGATTGGAGTTTATAAATAGTATTTAATTATTCGCCTTTTGGGAGTGACACCAAAAAGCTGTTGTATTTTCTACTAGAGATGTTTGCTCCGCTTTCTTGGGAATGTGAATGGCCAAGGAGCCACAGCGAAAAGCTACTATATTGACTATCCAGAGAGGATTGCTCCACTTTTTGGTGTCGCTTTCGAAAGACTACTAATCAACTAAAATTTCTAAACTCTAATCTTTACTATTCTCACTACAGCGTAGTATAAATGGTAAGATTGGGTCATCTCCACAAGAAATCTGAGAATTTTAGCTAACAATTTAATTCGAGCTGACATAGGAGGTGTATGGTGTTGTTATGATTGCAAGGAATTTAAACAGTATCAATTTAAATGTGTAATTTAAAAAGGGAATTAAATTCAATTATAAGAACCTAGTTTAGGGAACTCGGATTTCGTTCATGCTCTTGGTTGTTCATGGAACTCTAAAGATTAATTGCACGAAAGATTTAATTCTTTGTTAGTTAGCATGGAAGACCATAACTTTCACCTTAATGCACTAATTAATTAGTCAACTAATCTAGGTGTTCATTTAACCGGTTACGATTGTGGCCTAATTAATCAAACATACATTAAGCCTAGGGAAATAAACCAAGTCAATAGCAATTTGTATAGCCTAAATTATCAATTGATTAGATTCTTGAAAGATGACTTTGAATGTTACAAAAGAAATTATCTAAGAAAATTTAGTAATTTATTATAAGCAAGCCAAAAATTCAAGTCCTAATTGGGATTAACATGAATAGACACATCTATATCTAGCAAAGCAAAGAAAATATCATCATTGATCAAGTCAAGAATAAATTACAAGCATAGAACATTAAATTTTAAAGAATGAATAAAATCCAACATTAATTCATAATAAACAAGTCTCTCAACCCAAATACATGAGTTTAATACCAAGCCCAATAAAAAATCAAATAAATGTGCTTTAAAAGGAGACAGGCCCACTTAATATAGTAAAGAGTCCAAATGTATTAGGCTAGCAAAACTACAAGGGGAATTGGAGTGTATGTCAGAATTTGAGTTTTCATTATGAAAAATGGCAAAATCGTCTAGGAATAAGAATTATAGCAGCTCATGTGACATGCACATTACCACAAATTTCTAAATCCTTGATTCGCCCTTACCTTGTTCGTAGATGTTGTTGTTTATGAAACTACAAATACCAGTAATTCCAAAACAGAAAACAAGGTCGAGGTATATATACAGGCAATTGATATTTATCAAGAACAACTGTCCTCCTAATTTTCTCATGTAGTTAACATGATCTATATATTTTATTATTATTTTAGATAATATTTAACCATTTTTCGAATTTATCTCACCTTAATAAAATATTCAGATTTTTCTACCAAATTTATATTTGAAATATTCATATATTATTAAAACTTCTTTTATCCATATATTTTATTCAAATCTCTATATTGTTTTTCATAATTGTACACATACATTTTTAATGAATTAGCTATATATTTCTCACATTTTTAATAAATTAGTTGTATATGCTATTTTTGATATTATTTTAACATTTTGGGAAAAGAAATATCACTTCCTAATAAAATGGTCATGCATTGATTGCACAAGAATTAGTTGGATTATTCCTTCATACATTGCCATAACTTTTTTTACTTACACAAATGTTTCATCGATTTAGGTTTTTTGTGATTTCTTTAACAAACTACCGTTTTTGCTATAACATTACATTTGGAGTTTGATTTAAAATAAACAAATCTTTTCTCAATTTTTCCTCTTTTGAAATTTAAATTTATTTTTAATATAAAAATTAGATTTCGATAACTACTTCACGAATTCACTTAAAATAAACCAATCTCATCCTCATTTTTCTTCCCTAATTGATTTAAATTAGCTATTTGTTTTGATTTGATTTAACCACTTTTCGAAAATATTAAGATTTAATCAATATTTAATTTGTTTATCACCATTTGGATTTTAATTTATAATATATCTTTAGATTTTATATTATTTTAATCATTTTTTATTATTCTAAATTTGGATTAATTTTTTTTGTTTTAATTATGATTTTACGGAATATTTTATACATATTATTATCTAATAAACTATATATTTCATTTAAATTTGATCATTTTTTTGTATTTTTTAATTACCTTTTATTCATTATCATTTTATTATATTATTATATCATTAATTTGTATTTTTGACAAACAAACAAGTATTCATTTTTGCAATCTTGCTGTTTTTGCTATATCTCCACAACGAGTTATGCTTTTTCATAGGTTTTTTGGTTGATGATATTATATATACATGTAATTGTAAATAAACGAACTACCTTCTTGAATAAATTATATTTGAATTTATATTTTATTATCAAATTAGATTTTATCTAGCTACTTATGGATTTTTTTTAATTAGAATAAACAAAAATTTAGTATTTTTCCTCTCCAATTTATATTTGAATTTATTTTTTATTATAAATTTGATTTTATCCAACTAACTTTTGATTTGTTTATATGTTTGTTACAAAATCAATTATATCTAGATATTTTTTATTATTTTATATATATTGATATCAAATTAATTTTTTTTCTTCATATTTTCGATGTTTTAAATTTTTCATATACAAATATGTAAAAATGGCTTGTTGAACCTAAAAATAAACATATAAATGAGAATTAAAATTTAAATGGATATATATATTTTTCAGTTTATTATTGTTATTAATATTAATATTAGTAATATTATTATTATCACTATTCTTATTCTTTTTCTTATTCTTCTTCTCATAATTATTATTATTTATTAAAAAAAAATTTAAAAAAAAACCCTAAATCTCATCTTATTCATTTTCCACTTAGCCACCCCCAAAACTTCATTTTCTCCTTTGCAATCTCATGTCTTCAATCGTTGGTTCAACAACTCTTTCTTGAATTCCATCATCTTGGCTAGCTTTTAACGACCACCCTCACCAGGTTGCCAACCTTTTTTTTACTTACACACATGTTTTTTCTTTTGTTTCTACTTTAAACATCATTTTCAACAATGACGTTCTGTGATTGATATTGTTTAAAGTTAGCTTTCAAGATCAAGTGAGTAAAATGGTCACATGGGATGAAGATGATGAGACTCCCTACAACTAGTTTAGTATCAAATGTAATCATACTTCCAATGATCACTTCGTCATTAAGTTGCAATTCCTTCACATATTCACTTGCCAACAACAACTTTACTAGTAAAATCGACTTTGCTCTTTCTCATCTTGGAGAAAGTCTATTGGAGAAAGTTTGTATACATCCATAAGTTTCTAATGACCCTCATCGACTACTCGTCATCTTCACTTGCATAAAGGACCATATTGGAAGATTTTTAATATTTTCATTTGTAGTTAATTTTGTTGTTTTAGGGTAGTTTTGTCATTTACTAATTAGTATTTTTTATTATATAAATTCATTTTTCTATTTTTATAATTTTGAAACTTTTTTTGCCATTTTTCCAAATGAAACTTTAAAATTTGCTATTTCTTTTGTCAGTCCAGATAGTCAAAGTGATCGCTTACTAATATCCTTATACATAATCTCAATTCTACTAGTTTGATTTTCTAACAAATTTTGAAGCACACATTAAAAAATAATAATAATAATAATAATAATAATAATAATAATAATAAAACTTTCATATCTCCCCTTTGTATAATGTTTAAAGAAAATAGTTTTCAGAACTACCCTTTAGAAAGCCGTAAAAGAAATAAGAAAAGGGTTAAAAAGTACTTGGAAGTAATAATTGAGTCTTTCAACTCTAGTTCGTAGTTTCAAATTTCAAACAATTTAGTCCATAAATTTTAATAAATAATAATTCAATTTTTATTATGAAAATCTTCTTCAAATTTAAGCGTCAATTTTTTATTATATAATGATTTAGTTTATATAGTTTATAAATAAATAAAAATTATAAATTTTATTAAATCTTAATAGTAAATTTTCACAATTAGAATTAAATTGTTACGAAACATAAAAAGTACAAAAATTAAGGTCCATGAACTAATTTATCAGTCATCATGTATAAGAAATTTTATTAAATCCTAATAATAAACTTTCGCAACAAGAACTAGATTGTTGCAAACCTTAAAGTACAAAAACTATGATCCGTTCCGTAATTATTTATTTCTTTTTATTAAAAATTAAATTTATTTCCTCATCTTTTCTTATAATGATTTGCATCTTTCTTTAATATAATCTTTAAATTCTTAACCAAATTCCAAAAAACAAAATCAAGTTTTTAAAAGCTACTTTTTTTAGTTTCCAAATTTTAGTTTGGTTTTTTAACCTATGGTAAAATGTAGATAATAAATGAAGAAATATAGAGATAAAAGTAGTATTTATAGGTTTAATTTTCAAGAACAATAAACGAAAAATCAAATGGGTTATTGTTATTTATAAAAGTTCAAAGACTAAATTATTATAAATTTGAAATTACATGAATTAAATTGCTGTCAACTTAAGTTTAGAGACTGAATTGTTAATTTAGAGATAAAAATATTTTTAATTAAGACAAAAAAAAACGTGATTCGATGAAGAAACTACGGTTTGTTTGGCTTATATAATAAACCGACTATTGTCGCTTACCTACTCCTTTAAAATCATTGAACATATAATATTAATATCTATGAAATTAATTCATCCTTGGAATAAAATAATACTAACAATAATAATAATAATAATAATAATTCATCACAATTAACCCAAGGTTATATTTTCCTCCTTAAGTTCCACCGATCCTCCAATGAATAATGGGTTTGTGATCAAATCACTAAATCGAGTCTTCTCAAGCCAATGAGAATGTGGGGTCCCTTGTTCAAGACCTAGAATCAATAAAGAGAATAACCTTTCTATATCCCTAAAAGCGGGTAGAAGTGAATTTCATCTTGCACCTATGTCCCCAACTATCTACCTTGTTTTATATCTGGAATGGGAGACCTATTGAGCCGACGCTGTTGAGCCATCCCTCACCTATGCAAATCTAAAGATAATCCAAAATAAACAGATGTTCATAGTTAGATCAGGATTAACATTTAGTTACCTAGGTCATCGATTTGAAATAGTCAGTCTTAAACAATAAACAACGTTATAAAGTAAGAGTGACTTATTTTTTGGTCCTGGTCTTATACAAATTTATTGCATAGGATGCTTCCACTCGCATGTCTCCACATGAACGATTTAGGATCACATCGTTTGTATTAGATACAAAGTGTGCCACATCCAATAATGTTACTAGGATAAGATACCCAACCTTATTCGTATACTATATACCGTTTTGGCTATTTACTTGCACTTGACCATTTTATGTTTCCGCATAAAGTTCAAGTACTCATGTAATGGCCATGGATCTTAGTTTATTGAATTTAATCTTTGCAAGTGCAATTTACATATTCAATAACAATTTTATTGAATAAGCCTCAATAACATTTTTGTTGCAAATAAAATATGTTTAATATTACAAACTACAAATTTTAGGACATATAACTCAACAAAACTATTTAGCATGTGTGTGTACTACTTTCAAACAATTGACTACTGTTGATTGACTTTTATTTAATATCTTGCTTGAGAGAAAGGGCATTATAATAGGATGTTCTTGCAATTTTATTTCTGTTGGATCTTTTTCTTATATAAGCTTTGCAGATTCTGGTTGGGGTATGCTTTCCTATTTGATGTTGTGCATATTTAAGACCAAGTTGTATTCTTGCTAGGGTTGCCGTTTTGATGTATTTGATTGCTGTTTTTATTTTTTGTGGCGAATGAATGACGTGATCGTGTGTCATTCTTAGAGATTGTGAAACAAGAAGTTTTGTAGATCTTGAGGCTTTGCTCTAGATCGTTATGAAGTATGAATAGCTAATTGAGAATAATTTCTCCATCTTAGGGAGAGCCTAAGGAATCATTATTTGAGAAGAGATTCGCAAACTTAAGGGGAGCCTATGTTCATCAAGTAGAATGGTCTTCATATTTGAAAGTGAAAAGATAGTAGTTGAGAGGGAGTCTCACACTTTGGGGAAGCTTAAGTGGTCGCTTACTAATATACTCGTACTTAGGGGAAGCCTAAGAATATTTGAAAAGGAATCACACTTAGGGGGAGTCTAGGTAAATTATTCATCGTGTTAAGCTATCCCTGTGTTGTTATATTTGCCATTTATTTATACATAAATACAGCTTTGTAATTGCTTGACTTTATTGTAGTAAAAGCATCTTTCCCGCGCACATTGTTTTCGAGACGTAGGTAGTATATCACTGAACTAAGTTACCAAACTTTGGGTTTCGTCTTTTGAAGTTTATCTTGATGCTTTATTGTTTGTCTTTGAAATTATTGGAACATTGTGAAAAACACGTTTATACATTGGGTTAGATAACCATAATTTCACCATATGAGTGTTATTTCCCTTATTTAGAACGTTTAGCTGTTGTACTGCTTTTTAAAAATTTAACATACTCTTGTAAAGAAAAGATGCAAGCCGAATAATATTAACCAAAATTCATTCAATAACTTTCTTCATTTCAAGTTCTTAACTTTCGCTATATTCGATTATCAAGTTAATTATTAAAAGGAGAAGAGTAAAAACATAATTAATTTATGTTCTGATAACCATCTAATTATCAATAGTTTGGGGGGTTTATTGCTAAAGCATTTTTATAGTTAAATTTGTGTGACCTAACAACTTCAAATTATGAGGTGTCTCTAATTTTCATGCACATGCTGCTTCGTGGCAGATTGATCTTTATAATTTTCTCTAGATTTTTTATTTTCGTTGTCTTAGTTTTTTTTTTGGATATTTTGTTTTTTGTGTGTTCCCCGACTTATGAGGTTTTTTTTCCTAGTTGGTTTGTTTGTTTTTCCTTTTGGGTTGTCTTTTTATTATGGTTATATTTGTTTCGTCTGTGCGCTGTTTATATAGGTGGTTTATTTGTTGTGGTGTCTTGATCTCAGACTGTGAGATCCCTCTTGTTGTTGTATATTAATATTATCTATTAAAACAAAAATTTGAGATGAAATATCTTCACAAATAAATTTCTATTATAAAAATTCAAAATCTAAATTATTACAAATTTGAAAATATATGAACTAAATTGATTTCGACTTTAACTTTAGGGACTAAATTATTAATTTATTGGAAGTTTACAAACTATTTTTAATTAAGGAAAAAGAAAAACATGATTCAAAGAAGAAACTACGGTTTGATTGGCGTATTTTAAACCAACTCTTGTCGCCTACCTGCTCCTTTAAAATCATTGAACAAATAGTATAATGTCATCAAAATAATTAATCGTTGGATTAAAATAATAATAAAAAACAATAATTATAATAATAATTCATCTCCTGCAGGAGTTTCATAAAAGGGGGAAAGCATTGGGGATTTGTTGTATGTGGATGTGTTCTTTAAATTACCAAATCTATTAAGAATTTATTAAAACCATGTCTCTTGTTGGGAAGTTTGTCAGTGAATTAGAAATAAATGCACCTGCTCACAAATATTATGGAGTCTTCAAAGATAAAGTTTCTCATCTTCCCAATATTTCTCCAACAATCTTCCAAAGTGTTGAAGTTCATGAAGGAGATTGGGACACCCATGGTCATGGCTCCATCAAGATCTGGAATTACACCATCGGTACGTATAAATACAATCATAACTATGATCACAACTATGACCACGACCACTTGTTTTGTTTTTCTATTCTCATTTGTTTTCGTGAATGATCCTTCCTTAAATATTCATATCTTTTGTGTTATTATGCGTTTTCCTAAGATGGTAAGACTGAGGTTTTCAAAGAACAAGTGGAATTTGATGACGAGAAGCTGGCAGTGACCTTGATTGGATTGGAAGGAGATGTATTTGAACATTACAAAGTTTTTAAAGGGATATATCAAGTTGTGCCAAAAGGACCCGAGCATAGCTTAGCAATTTTAACCTTGGAATATGAGAAACTTGATGATGGCTCTCCTTATCCTTACAAATATCTCGATCTTATGAATAATATCACCAAGGACATTGAATCTCATCTTAAGTGAAAAGAAGGCTGTATATTTCTCTGCTGAGCTTCATCTTCATTTGGATATGATTGATTATGTTGGAGTCAAATGTGTTGTGGTTTGTTCTTAGAGTCTTGTTACTCTTGTTTCATGCTTGATTGCAATTGTATGCTTTATTTTCTTATTACTATGGTTCTCTAAGCTTATGGGTTTTGTAAAAATATAATAATGGTCATTCTCATGTTAAATGGATGAAGCTAGATTGTTATGCTTGCTTAAAATATAATATGGTATATTTTATTTGGATCTAGTTTTTATTTTTTGATTAATTTTTTTTTGGCAAAAAAAACTTTATGACATATGTTCTTGATCATGATGTTTGAATTTGGTGCCCATTTGGATTCCATATATGAGAAAACATATATGGGATTAGTGGGTCAAAAATCCCATATATGTTTTCACATAGATTATTGCTTTTCTCTCAATTAATGTATTGAAAAAAAAACAAGTTCTAATAAAATATATGAGTATAAAATATGTTCTTAATCATGATGTTTGAATTTGGGGTCCATTTTGATCGCATTCACAACATATAGCAACGTTCATAAAGTTGGTAAAAATAACACAAATTGATTCACAGCTGATTTATCGTTTTACATAAACATTACATTTGGCAATTAGTTGTTTACAGTGAACATGTAATCATGTAGGAAAATTAAAACAATTTAGGTCCCGTCTGGTAACGATTTCGCTTTTAGTTTTTTGATTTTGAAAATTTGTATCTTTCTTAAGTACAATAATTGAATTCTTAGCAAAATTCCAAAAACAAAAACAAGTTTTTAAAAGTTATTTTTTTTAGTTTCCAAATTTTGGTTTGGATTTTAAACCATTAATAAAAAGTAGATAACAAAAGTAGAAATTTGGAAGTGAAAGTAGTGTCTATAGGTTTAATTTTCAAAAACTAAAACTACAAAAACCAAATCCTTACCGAATAAGGTCTTAATGATGGAACTATCACTTAGAGATATTCTCCAAATTTAAGACTCAAAACTAAACATCCAAAGTGAAACTATATTGTGTATTAAGAAAATAGTTAATTGACACCTTGATTAGACAACCTAATTGAAAAATTATCTCAAAGATCACAATCTTCTACAATTTTATGGAAAGTTATTATTGTGCATGATTAATTCCATAAAATGTCGGAAGTGCAAAGTGTCAAATTTAGTATAGTTAATTAAGTTGAAGTATGATCCTCGTAATTGACTAGGTACTATGGTTACTTACACTTTATTTTATCTAGAGATGTTTGAGAAAATATTTTAGAATGGATTCATGCAATGAAAATGTCAATTGATCGATCAAACAACTCATAATTAATATCATGATTGAGAATGTTAAAATACTACATTAGGCTCTCTCAAGTTTAATTAATCTCAATGCTTGAAGTTAAAACCTAAAATCTCTATAGAATTTTAAAGACAAAACAAGATATTAAGTTCTTTCACAAACAACCTAAAAGACAACCCTTTATTTTCGTGCAAACTTTGTCCTAAATTAAAATTTAGTCTCTTGAGTCAAAACCTAAATAAATAAGGGGAATGAATTATTCACTGAGAAAGAAAAAAAGTCATTGAGCAAACAATTACACACATGATTATTGCAATATGAAAGTCTTTAACTAATGCAATTAAATAAATCTAAACAATACACATCCATGTCCTCCACCATACTAGAACTCAAGCATAAATGATAAAGGAAAACTATAAACAAAATGGAAAGGAAAAAAAGTTAATGTGTTCCACGTTCGTTCCCTTTAAATCCCACTGTCTCAAGCATTGAATATCTTCTCCAACTCGTCGTCGTTTAATATGAATAAATTATTGAACAAACATTTTTTCTCTCCAATTGGTCTCTTTCAATTCGTTTGGAAAAGGATACATTCATAAGAAATCGAAGTCACATCTATTAAAAGCTATGACTTTAATACCAAACTAGCTGTAACAAATGTCTAAGAAATAGCACAGGAAAAAGGTGATAGAATGACTCGTCACTCGTTATGTGGATGTTAAACAGAAAATACTGACAACAACTATAACAATAAAAATACCAACAACAAGTAAACAAGTAAAGACATACAACAGTTTGTAACCTAGTTGGATGATAAACACCTACGTCTGGAGGGTAGAATGTCCAGAAAAATAAATCACTAATATTAAAGAGATAAGCAGTTTATGATATAGTACTTATCTGTAAGACACCAACTACTATAGTGGCTCACGTACTTAACATACACGTCACCTAGGCTCCCCCTAGACGTGTGACTCCCTTTCAACTAAACTTGGAGTCCCCTAAGTTTGTTAATATTAGCGTCTGACATTTCGACACCCGACGGTGTGTGAGACTCCTCTCAACTTGATTATCTTCTTCCAGAATCAACAAACTCCCTTCACTGGCAAATCTTAGGTCCTCTTAAGATAGAGAACTCTTCCTCTGAAGTTGAGAATCCCTTCTCTAGTAGCAATGACTTAGGCTCCCCTAAGATTGTGAAATTCTTCAAAGTGTTGCACTCAACAGATGAAGAACATGTACAACGAAATAGTGAGCAAACGAGCAAGAACACAATGTAGAATAGTTTGGTCGAAGTACAGAAAACGTCATGCTTAATTAAACAAATGCGGCAACTCTAAAAGGTCTGCAAAAATTACTTTAAATAATGGAATCCAATAAATGAAATAAGTCCTCATTTGGAATAAAAAGCCGCGCTTCAAAAAGGAATATATCAGACTAAATATTACATTCAGATAATTCCAAATTAAGAAAATATGCTGCAGGAAAATATTTGGTGTCATAAATGGATGTTAAGGGTTTAATTGAGACATCTACAGAACCACTACCTTAGAGAAGATTATAAAGCCAACAACCTAAATCTTAAATAAACTTCTCCTTTGGCTTATAATTTTTTTATGCAGAATAAAAAACAACTATCATTCAACAATAAGTACAAATGTCGGAATGAAAGTCTTGAAAAAAATAATAACATCAACAATACAACACATAACAAGCGAGAACATATCAGTTCCAAAACATATTAGTCCCCCGAGCAAAAACATAAATCAACCCATAATCATGAATAGAAATCAGACAGAAACATCTAAACACAATCAACCGAAACTAATCACCAAACCACAAACCAAAACTAATCACCATTCCCCCTTTCTGGATTGGAAAAAAAACACCTAAAGACATCAACTCCGTGGTTGAGAAGAGGAAGTTCCTGCATCCCTAAATAAAACGAACCACATGATCATTAAAACCTCATCCACTTCTTCCTTGCTCTCCTAAAGATGGTGCAGGAAAGACTCGAGATCACGAGCTTCAGGGGAAAGCAATTGAAGAATACGACCACCAAATGAAGAAGTTATTAAAGCTCGAGTTGTGCAATCAAGATGATAAGGTATTGTGGTGGTACCCAAATTAGGAACATGGTGACCCTGCAGAAGTTTAGGGTTGATGGAAAAGAGATTTCGAGATGGTCCAATAACTTCTCATGCAGTGAGAAGATCAGGCTTTTAAGACAATATGATGTCACAAATAAGGGTGGAAAAACAAATAGGCAATTTCAGAGCTTTGGACCCAATGTGATGTTTAATCAGATTTGCATGAAGAAGGACACCATTATAAATTCCAATCCTATGTAAAAGGGCATATTATATTTAAATCTCAAAGACACTGTAGACCATTGATCCTTTCATGGCCAAATGAAACGAGCTCCTCCAATCAACTCAAAGACCAAATGTCTTAGAGAAGGATGCAGTTCTCTCACATTTTAAGGCACATTACGAAAAAAAAAAAAAAGTTGGTTGATCACAGCAGCAAAGAAGACAAATGCATGTCGCCTATTGTGTACTGTCTGAAAATCTAGACTAGCTGAATCTACAAATTATGGGGGAAGATTCACAATGAACTCTCGTACCAAGTGAGGATTGTAGGGCGCCAAGTTCAAAACAGTTCTTTCAGGGCAGACAGTTTGAATTAATTCAATAATCTCAACACACTCTGAGTACGATTAGATAATTCTTTCTCATCCACAATATTATGTTTAACAACATACTATCATAAACTTGCACAATATTATGTTTAACAACATACTTTCATAAACTTGCACTCTCAGTGTGAAAAGAGACCCCATCTAAAGGCATAGGAGAAACATTAGCCATGGATGGTTGTTTTCTTTTGGTTAGAGTCCTGGCCCTAGTGACCGAAACAGAGCCTGTAGCTTCTTTATCTGAGCTGCTCTTGAAACCCCAGTAGAGGCTTCCTTAGAAGCGATGTGCTTAGAATCATTACTAGATGACAGGAGGTATTAACACCAGCATTACTATCACCAGTAACACCAGCACCATCGATTGTTGGGTTTTATGTCCTAAAACTCGTGGTATGTAAACAATGAAGCTTATTCTGATAATTCAATAAAGGTGTTATTGAATAAATCTATTGCTTGAACAGAAATCCAATAAACCTAAAAGTCCCTTGACTATTGGTTGATTACATGAACTTTATGTGGAGACATAAAGGTGGATCAGGTTCGAGTAATAGCCAAAATGATCTATAGTACATGGATAAGGTTGGGTACCTTATTCTGGTAACACTATTGGATATGGCCTGCTCTGTAGTTATTACATGAAGTTGTAAAGTGCTACAAACGTAGTGATCCTAATTCGTTCATGTTGGACATGAGAAGTGGGGGTGTCCTTGTGCAAAAGAGTTTGTACAAGATCGGACCAGGAAATGAGTCATTCTTACTTTATAACGTCGTTTACTATTTAAGACTGACTATTTCAAAGCGATGATCTAGGTAACTTGACCTTAATCCTGAGCTAACTATGAACTTCTATTTATCTGGGATTGTCCTTAGATTTGCATAGGTGAGGGTTGGCTCAACAGCATCAGCTCAATATGACTGCCATTTTAAGGGTAAGACTGGATAGATAGCTGGGAACATAGGGTGCAAGAGGGAATTCACTCCTACCCGCTTTAGGGATGGTAGAGAGGTTGTTCAATTAAGTGTTGATTCTAGGGCTTGAACAAGGGATCCCGCTCTCTCATTTGGTATGAGAGGGACTCAGTTTGTGATTGGATCACAAAACAATTGTTCATTAGGGGATCAATGGGGACTTAAGAAACAAGAGGTAATTTCGGGGGTAAAACAGAGATTTGACCCAGCCGTTATTACGAACAACCTGTGATAGGTTAACTTATTAATCATGGTTATATCGAGTGGACATAATATATCTACAGTGAGGGGAGTTCAACTATGGGCTTTAGTGGAGTGACCCATTAGTTAACGAATGTGGGTTAAATCGGTCTAATGACTTTAGCCGATTAATCTCGGATCGTTGGAGCCCATGATCTGTAGGTCCATGCGGTCTCCCTACTAGCTTGGAAATGGATTAGCTCTAGAGTAGCGTGATAAGTTAATTTGAAACGTTCAAATTAGAATCAAAAGAATTTGGAGAAAATATATTTAAATATGATTTAAATATATGAAAATGAATTTTTGTAAAAATTAATTTAATATTGGATATTAAATTAATTAGAATTATTTAAATTGTTTAAATAATTATTTATTAATTTTATTAGAAAATTAATTTATGAAACTAATTTTTAAAATTAATAAATTTTAATTTTAGAAATAAAATATGTTTTTAAAAATCAAAATAGATTTTGAAAATTGAAAAATTACACAAACTTGAGAAAATGGGTTTTCCAAGTCATCTTCAAAGTAGCTTACAAGGAACCCACTTTTTCCTTTGGTTTACTCCAAGCATAAGCTGCATCCCATGCTCTTTGTATTATAATCTGCAATATATTGAAGAGATTGGAGTGAAGAATGAGTGATGAACCGACTGAATTTTTGCTGAAAATTTCGGATGAATGAAGGTGTTCTTCAATGGATTCTGTTCAGTGAGCTTTCTCCATATTCCTTTTGATTCTAGCTTATTTTAAGTCTCACAACTCAATCTATGAGCACCAAGAGGATAGTAGGGAAGATCTTGTGGTGGTCTACATAAGGATTCAGAGGATTTTGTAGCTGAAAATGGAGATTTCGTTGGTTCGACCAAGGTATGTTCATGAAACCCATTATACTATGTTTTTAGCATGTTTCTTTTCAACCAAAATTAATGAATTATAATGCTTATGGATCCTGATTTCTTTCGCTGCGTGATGGTATCGATCCAATAATTGGTATCAGAGCGTCTTATAAGCATTTAGTTCGGATTAATTCTGGTTTGGTGAGTGTTTTGTATGAGAATATGAAAATGCTGTAATGATATAGTTTTCTGAGTTTTGGCCTTTAATTTCTCTTTGATTTCTCATTCAAATTTGTAATTTGCTCTTGCTTGATGAGCTTTAATGTCTTCCCAAGAGTCTGTAATTTATTTGGAGTCATTAGAGTTGAAATTAAGCTGTAATTCGAAGAAATAAGCGAAGGGGATGAGTTGCAGATTCCAGACGATTAGCCTCTGTTCATATCGTCGTTGAGCTTCAGTAGCTAAAGGATCATTTAGCTTCATATGTTAGACGATATGAAGGAAAAGCTAAATGATCGTGTAGCTTTGAGCGTTAATCATTTAGGTGTTATGCTTTAGACGATCGTCTACCTCGGGAGCTAAATGATGCGTTGTTTTGCTAAGCGATGGCACTACACGATCATGTAGCTTCGGGTGGGAGCTAAGCGATGAGGTGAAGAGCTATGCGATGGTGCTGAGCGATCGCTTACACGATCNAGCTAAGCGATGAGGTGAAGAGCTATGCGATGGTGCTGAGCGATCGCTTACACGATCGTTTACCTTTGTTCGGGAGCTAAGCGATGCGACGGAGGGCTATACGATGGCGCTAAGCGTCACTTACACGGTCGTTTACCTATGAGTGGCAGCTGAGCGATGCGTCGATTGCTATGCAATAGCACTAGGTGATCGCTTACCTCGGGTGCGCGCTAAACGATCAAGACGCGGTGCTAAGGATGAAGCTATGTGATAGTGTTTGACACTAAGCGATCGTGTAGCATCCTCCAGTGCTAGACGATGACACTAAACGATAGAAGGCGAACACTATACGTTCGTGTAGCTTTGTTAAACGATAGGCATTGGTTGCTAAACGATCAAGCAAACACTAAACGATCAAGCCAATTGCATGACGATGTTCGTCATTGCTCAACGATCAGACTTGGCGAGATTTTGAGCGAGAGTAAGAGAAGCCGGTTTGACCGATTCTCTTGAGGTTTGGTCTGGTTCAGCTTCAAATGGTTTGTGGTTGGTCCGATTCAGTCTCTGCTGGTTCGGTTCAGACGATTCCAGTCCGGTTCAAGCGATTTTGGAGCGGTTAGAGCGGTGTTGAAGCTGTTTTTGTAATAGTTAGGTTTTTGTTTTCTTGTTTTTTCCAAAACTAAAACCATATCAGTATGCGTTTAATTATTTATGCATTGGATGTATGTTATAATTAAATAAATCTTGTATGTGCATATAGTATGCCATTTAGATTTAAAATCTCACCATAGAAAGCATGCAACATGCATTGAAAGTATGTTATAATTTGTTATAATATATAGTATGCATGTTAGGGTTTCTTGTATTTAATATAAGTGTTATACTAGATATTGAATGCTTGTATGTTGTGGATGTTTAGTATGTCTAAAGTTTTATAAGCTCTTATAAAATTGGGTTAGACATTTAAAATCCATAATGAAGAATAGCTGCATGCTCACGTAGGTTAACCACTTGTTTTAATTAGTTAAAATAAGTCGTTAAACTTGTAAAACTAGGGTTATAAACTCAACCGGTATATAATCCTGTCGAAGGTTAGGGGTATTTAAGTTGACGGTCTATGGAACACCTCCTACCTAGGGATTATGGCTGAATACTTGAGCGTTGATAACCAGTTTTATGAGTATTCGTGAGCGATGTCAGGTAATAAAAGCGTTTATCAACTAGACATCATAGGTTTAAGTCCATTTATAAGAGTTATACATGGATAAACCACATAGACTTAGGTTTAATTTTATTAGCCGGGAAAAAACCTAAGTACAAGGTTACCCAAACATTAGAACATTTCAGTGGTAGTGAATAACTTCTATATGATAGAGTTATTAGAAAACTTCAGTGGGAGATTAATAACATACGCGGTATGTTATTCTTAGCTCTCACATCCCTAAGAGTTCACAGTCTAGATTTAAGTAGTACTTCATGTCACCCTGGGAGTGACCTCCCTACGGAGAATATTTTTTAGCTTAAATTTAGACTTTGTGAATAAGGGAAAGTTGTTCAAATAGAAATCAAGAGTATGATTTCAATTGCCACGTCTCCACATAGTTCACATCGTGAGATTCATATGACGTTTTGTGTCACCCTGGAAGTGACCTCCCTACGGAGAGCGGATGTATGCGTCAATACCAAGGTGAACGAAGGAAGTAGTTCATAGTAAGTGGGTGAAGGAAATGTGTCAACATATCCTATAGTCTCCTCCATTAGTATGAACCGTGAGATTATTATGTTGCGCCTACTGGTTAGCTTTAAGCGGCCCTTTGCTAGTCGTTTAACGACGACTATCCCCATGGAGGGTTGTAACATAGGATTCGGAACAACCTAGGCTTCAGTAAAATGAATAGGGTTTTATAGTTTCGTCTTGGGTATTTTTTTCCATTTCAGAGCGATATTCATACCATTCTATAAGATCCGAAAATGGCGGATGTATACTTACAGAATTATTAAGTGTTAATAATGTCTGACCAAAAGCAGTACCTAAATGACAATCGGAATATGAGTTATTCTAGAGGTAGTATTTAGTCAAGAATGTCTTGATGTAGTATCGTTGCAAAAGAATAATCTTGGGTAAATTATTAAAATTGCTAAAACTTGATTGGATATAAAATTTCAAAATGACAAGTTCAATAATACAAGTGTTAGCGCCAGATTAAATTATTGGGGACAATTATGTGAATTAGAAATCAAATTTGAACACGATACTTGTAATAGACAATTTTCGATTTATCTTAATTGAGGGCTATCCTCTCATTCCTAGTTCTAACACAAATCGAAATGTTTGGGATGTATATGACAGATGGGTCAAGGCTAATGATATAGCCTGTGCTTATATCCTCGCCAACTTATCTGATGTGTTGACAAAAGAAGCATGAGGATATGAGTACTGCCAAAGAGATTATGGAATCTCTGCGAGGGTTGCCATTAACTACGTTTACAAGAGTCGCATCAAAGTGGGGACCAATGTTTGAACATGTCTTGGACATGATGGTCCACTTTAATGTGACAGAAGTAAACAGTGCTCTCACAGACGAGAGAAGTCAAGTTGGTTTTATTCTAGAATCTCTTCTGGAGAGTTTTCTGCAATTCTAAATTCATTTATGAATAAAATTTAACTATTCTACTGAATGAGCTATAGGCTTACCAGATACTGTTGAGAACAAAGGGTCTGGTGCCATAAGTAAATGTTACTACTGTCGAGAAGTGAGGAATTTCCTCCAAGCCTGAAGTTGCTTCCTCTTCAAAGAGTAAGAGTATTCTTGTGAAGAAAGGCAAAGGGAAAGGGAAAAAGAAAATTACTTGATTGAAAGGCAAGGATAGCGTTGCAAAGGAAAATGTTTCCATTGCAACGATGAAGGGCACTGAAGGAGACACTGCCCTCAATATCTTGTTGAGAAGAGAATAGAGAAAGGGTAACCAGGCCAACTTGACCCTAAGACCATTTGCTCAGCTCATCTAGTAGGAGAAGTTGCTACTTGTTTTTAATTGCTAAAACTTGTATAGAACAAATTGTATATATTTTTGGGATAAATGAAATGTTCATTTTCAAAATATTATGTTTGTTCTACCAACCTCTGTTGAAAATCAAATTGTTAAATATCATTTGTAGATATTCAGATGGTTAGATCAAAGTATAGAAAGTTTAAAGATTTCTAGATCTGACTATTAATAAAGAGTTGTTAAGAAAGGTCAGATGCATCTTGCTCAAAGAGTTGAGAGTACCTCAACGTAGTGGGAGGAAAGTGTACTTCCTAGCCATTATTGAGATTAAGATGCAATCCCCTTATAGATTTATCAAAAGCCTATTATATACCTAACAATGTTTACAATAATTCTCTCGACTAAAGTGTTTGAGAATTACCTAGTAGGACTAGGAATACTAGATAACCTAGGAAAAGTGGGAGAAATATCGAGTATAAAGGTACCGAATGGTAAAAGATGGGTATGGGATGCCCTAGTTTATTGTATTTTTCTATAAAACTCAGAAACTTAGTCTTATATATTGGATGTATAAGTTACCACTGGAGTTTTAGTCCAAGTGGGAGTTTGTTGGGTTTTATGTCCTAAAACTCGTGGTATGTAAACAATGGAGTCTATTCTGATAATTTAATAAAGATGTTATTGAATAAATCTATTGCTTGAATAGAAATCCAATAAACCTAAAAGTTCCATGACTATTGGATGAGTACATGAACTTTATGTGGAGACATAAAGGTGGATCAAGTTCGAGTAAATAGTCAAAATGATATGTAGTACATGGATAAAGTTGGGTACCTTATTCTGGTAACACTATTGGATACGACTTGCTCTGTAGTTGTTACAAGGAGTTGTAAAGTGCTACAAATGAAGTGATCCTAATTCGTTCATGCTGGACATGAGGAGTGGGGGTGTCCTTGTTCAAAAGAGTTTGTACAAGATCGGACCACGAAATGAGTCACTCTTACTTTATAACGTTGTTTACTATTTAAGACTAACTATTTCAAAGCGATGACCTAAGTAACTTGACCTTAATCTTGAGCTAACTATGAACTCCTGTTTATTTGGGATTGCCCTTAGATTTACAAAGGTGAGGGTTGGCTCAACAGCGCCGGCTCAATATGACTTCCATTTCAGGGGTAAGACTGGATAGATAGCTGGGGACATAGGGTGCAAGAGAGAATTGACTCCTACCCGCTTTAGGGATAGTAAAGAGGTTGTTCCCTTAAGTGTTGATTTTGGGGTTTGAACAAGGGATCTCGCCTCTCATTTTGTATGAGAGGGACTCGGTTTTGTGATTGGATCACAAAAAAATTGTTCATTAGGGGATCAGTGCGGACTTAAGGAACAAGAGCTAATTTCGAGGGTAAAACAGAGATTTGACCCAACCGTTATTACGAACTACCTATGAATGGTTAACTTACTAATCATGGTTATATCGAGTGGACATAATATATCTACAGTGAGGGGAGTTCAACTATGGGATTTTGTGGAGTGACCCATTAGTCAACGAATGGAGGTTAGATCGGTCTAATGACTTTAGCCGATTAATCTCGGATCGTTGGAGCCCATGATCTGTAGGTCCATGCGGTCCCCCTACTAGCTCAAAAATGGATTAGCTCTAGAGTAGCGTGATAAGTTAATTTGAAACATTCAATTAGAATCAAAAGAAATTGGAGAAATATATTTAAATATATGAAGATTAATTTATGTAAAGATTAATTTAATATTGGATATTAAATTAATTAGAATTATTTAAATTGTTTAAATAATTATTTATTAATTTTATTAGAAAATTAATTTATGAAATTAATTTGTAAAATTAATAAATTTTAATTTTAGAAATAAAATATGTTTTTAAAAATCAAAATAGATTTTGGAAATTGAAAAATTACACAAACTTTAAAAAATAGGTTTTTCAAGTCATCTTCAAAGTAGCTTACAAGGAACCCACCTTCTCCTTTGACTTACTCCAAGCATGAACTGCATCCCATACAGCACATCTCTTTTCATGATAGTCTGCAATATATTGAAGAGATTGGAGTGAAGAATGAGTGATGAACCGACTGAATTTTTGCTGAAAAATTCGGATGAATGAAGGTATTCTTCAGTGGGTTCTGTTCAGTGAGCTTTCTTCATATTCCCTTTGATTCTAGCTTACGTTGAGTCCCACAACTCAAACTAGAGCACCAGGAGGATAGTAGGGAAGATTTATGGTGGTGTACACAAAGATTTGGAGGATTTTGCAGCTGTAAGTGGAGATTTCGTTTGTTCGGCCAAGGTATGTTCATGAAACCCATTATAATCTATTTTTAGCATGTTTCTTTTCAAGCAAAATGAATGAATTAGAATGTTTATGGATCCTGATTTCTTCCACTGTGTGATGGTATCGATCCAACATCGACAACTTTCTTAGAAAAAAGAGCAACAATATGGATATTGTCTTAATCATCAAAATAAGTGGAGAGGGGAGAATTTTCAAAACTCACATCGCTGAATTTAGTGGCAACTTTAGATTCAACAAAACTTTTCACATTCCTAGGAACCACAGAGGTCAATAAATCAGCATTATCAAAATTTTGATATGGTAAAGTGCCACACCCCTTCCTAGATTACCCTATAAACCTAGAAGGGAATGTGACGGTAGTAGTTCCCAATCCTTTTGTGACACTTACCGCCTAACTAATCTGTTTAACTTGCTTAGGAAACCCTTGAATAACATATTTAATATTCAAGAACTAGGGGATCTTTAAACATTTAAAACAACCAAAGGGCTCCATACATACCAAACTCATAACATATATACAGAACAAGGTCCAATGGATCCTACAATCGTCAGAGCATCTGATAACGGGCAGAAATGCACGTTATTATAGTGTTAAGTTATTAAAAAATGCAGGTTTGCGTTGATAAAATATATAAGATTGTGTCCAAAAACCATTAAGTTTGTAACATTGCCGTCGCATGCGTTCATCGCATAAAAATAGTTAACTATTGTATTTTTGTGCAGCATATGCGTTGACGCAAAGCGTAAAATGCGATCACAAGAAAGCAACGGTCGAGCACAGTGTTACTGCAAGGCTTTGCGGTGATTTGTGCTCGTAAGTATCTACTCAAGAAGGATTGCCGCATAGAGCCGGCGCAACTTGGTGGGCGCATCTGAGTGAAAAACATAATAAATCGCGATGGGACAGAAAGCTAATGACGGTCGAGTCCGAATTTAGTTGAAAAGCCGCTAACGAACTATTGTAGCAAGTACACTCAACTTTTCGGTGACAAATATTCGGTGCATCAAATAGAGAATTAATGTCATCCCATCAGTGTCATCATATGAGAGAAGACGCCTTTCACCTTGAAGCTCTATAAATACCGAAGGCAACCTTCAGTAAAGAAGTTTGGATAGTTAAAGAATTTTCCCTTAGATAGAATAGCCTTGTTCATAGTTTTCCTTTTTACATAGAAGGCGGAGCGAGAGAAGGGAGGAGACTCCAGAAGATTGCTCTGGCCAGCTTGAGAGAGAACCCAGAGGTGTGAAAAGTAGAGAGAGGGTCGACTCTCGCGAGACCGAGACTGTCTTTTGAACAGAGTAGAAAAGACTGTGTAAAAGCCTTGAGAAGCAAGAGATTGCTACCAGGCTCTTTATTCTCATCTTGCATTGTTATTTTGTATTTCAACTCTATATCTATACCATGGAACTTGTTTATCTACATTTGTTCATTCTCTTAAAAGCACGCATGAGTAGCTAAATTTATCGAATGGGTTTAGAAGAACTAAGCTAACATGACCTAGGATCTTCATTGCATGCGATTATCTTGTTTTATGCTGTGCCCAAAATCCCTTTAGAGCTACTCGAGAGAGAGTCTAAAGAAAGAACCTAAGACTTGAGAGAGCTAGGTTAGAATCTAGACTCGAGAGAGCGAGATTAGATCTGCATAAGAGAGAGATAGAGACTAAGAGATAAGCTCTGTTTGCCAACATGCATTCTAGAGATAGGTTATGATATTATGTGGTCGCCTTATTTCTGTGTGTGTCATGTTGTCATCATATAAATAAGAATAGAGGCTTATGTGTAGTCCTATAGACTCATCGCATATATCGCATGCGTTCTAGTACTAGAAGCCGTAGCATTTGCGTTGAGAGATGATTTGTTATTGTATGTGTGTTGCATGATCGTATTATATGAATGCATCCTAGGAAGTATTAGCTGAACCCCTTCTCAACCCGTTCCCCGCATATTCATCGCATCTTCCATATTATCAACTCTTTTTGTAACTCCATCGCATACATTTATTTTATACCGCAAACAACAACCCAAAACAACTATTTAATTTATTGGTTACTGCAAAGACTTCTTGAAAATTATCACTGCATACCATTTTCCTTAGTCCCTGAGTTCGACCCTAGACTTGCTAGGAAACTCAGTAGGGTTTACACTTGGATTCTACTGAGAAAACTTGTTGCTCAACGCATTTCCATCACCACATTTCATTCCATTATTTCATCACATAAAATAATGCATCAGCGTTTCATCACATTAAAGCATTTCTCAGTCATGTCAAGCTAGACCTCGACATCTGTTGAATCTATGGCTCCTTCGAACGTCATTTCACCTAAGTCTTTAAGCCTCTCGATGCCATATTTCTTCTTGGGTTTGCCTGCACGGACCCTACACTCGACACTAGTCTCTGGACGATCCTGTCAAATACTCTTTCCTCTAACTGAGGATTTGCTCCCAATTGAGGATCGTCATGCAGATCATTTTAGAGCATAATGTTGCCGACCTATTTACGAAGGCTCTCACGGCTACAGTGTTTGAAGGTCACCTACGGAGCATGGGTCTATAGGATTGCCCACGGTTGGACTAGGGCAAGTGGGAGATTTTCTTGTACTGGGTCTTTTATGCCCTAGTTTATTGTTTTATACTAGTTTATTGTACACCCCACTTTGCTTTAGGACAAGTGGGAGATTGTTGGGGTTGATGCCATAAAGTCTCGTGTCCTGTAGTTTGTAAATAGTATGTACGAACGCTTGTGTTGTTAATATATGATATTTACCTCACATCTTGTATTTTGTTCATTTACTTGTTTTATTTGCTTACTACAAACGAATAAACATAAAAACCCTGATTATCTGGATGTGACTCAAGCATGTATGTAGTGACATACAAGTGGATCATGTCTTAAGTGATAACCAAAATGGTCTGGAGTAAATAGATAAAAGAGGGAAACCTTATCCTGGTAACGCTACGGACGCGACCCGCTTTGTGGAATGGTCACAAGTGTTGTGACTTGTCACAGATGGTCTGATCCTGATCATTCGTTGTGGGAACATGCGAGCGGGGGCGTCCTATACAAAGAGTTTGTATAAGAACCTGACCACGAAATGTTAACGTCTCATTATATAACACTGTTCATGACAGAGGCTTCACTTCACTAGGATGATCATAGGTAACATGACCTTAATCCTGAGTGAGTTGGGAACTCCTGCCATTGAGGGCGGTCCTTTGATTTGTATGGGCGTGAGTGGCCAGTTTGCCGATTAAAACCTATCATTTTGGAGATTCGTTTTATTTGGCAGCTGGAAACTCAGCTACACAAGATGGAATCACTCTTTCCCCGAGGCAGGGGTAAGTAGATAGATAGCTCCTTTAAGGGCTAATTCCGGGCTTGAACAATGTGGTGCCACACACCTCCTCTTGGTTCGAGAGATGTTCACAAATAGTTGAACTATGTTGTATTTTTCATTAGAGGAATTAGTGGTACTTAAGGAGTGAGATGTAATTATGGGGTATAACGGTAATTTGGCCCAGCTGTACTTACGAGCATCTGTGAAGGGTCATCATACTCATGATCGGTTTATATCCGATGGACACAAAAAAAATATATCTATGGTAAGAAGAGTTCAGTTGTTGGTCTTTAGTGGAATGCCTGACAGTTAACAGATGGTGGATCTCGTGGCTAAAGAGTTTAGTCAGCTATTCATGTACTGTTGGAGCTTCGAGCCACAAGCCTATACGATAGTCACTCTTCATCTAGACGATCGTCTACCTCGCAGCTAAATGATCGCACACTGTTGCCTACACAATCAGATAGTTTCTCTAAATGATCGTATAGTGTGTCGGTTTTACTAAACGATCGTGTACCTTTCCCTAAACGATCATTCAGTAAATACTACACGATCGTGTAGCTCTTGCTAAGTGATAAGAATTTCTTCTATGCGATAGCATTTTCTTCCCTCCCACTTGCTCATCGCCTACACGATTCGTGTTTTCCTCCTTCCTTTAGCAAATTCACCAAAGACCGCCCTTTGGGTTTTCATTCTGAGAATACCAGGGGCTCATTACTGCTGGTGTCGTCCCCACGGCATTCCTGTTCGCGGTTCTTCGGGTTGCTGCAGTCGACGTTTCCGCTGGGCATTGGTAGATCGCATAGAGGGTTTCCGCTGCATTGGATTTTCGAAGTATGAAGAACGTCTTCAACTGGTATGGAACTCTTTCCCTGATGTTTTTGTTGTTCATAGCATGCTGTTAATTAAGATTTGTTTTCATAACTATATGTTGAATGTATATTGTGTATTTCGGTCATGGTGAGGTCGGAGCGATTTGAATGCGCTCATAGAACTCTTAGATATGAGATTCTTCATAGGGGGTCTATGAACCTATCACCTAAGCCCAAAATAAATTCTCACAGGATGGTCAGGGGACCGATAAGTCTTGTTCTTGAGCCTGTGGGAAGGGAAAACCTTGATTGGAATGGTCAGAGGGCCGACGGGCCTAGCTTCTGAGCCCATGAAAGGGTTTATGTGCACATAGGTTAATGAATGTTTGTAGATTTGAAATGTTAAATATCTATCGTGTGTGTAGGCAGGTTTGTGAAAAGATTCTTTAAATGATGGAGGTTTGCATTATAACCTCATGATATAATGTTTATAAGTTGAAAGAGACTTATATTTATGATTCCACTCACTGAGCTTTTTGAAGCTCATGGTTTGTTTTCTGTATTTTTCACGCAGGTAGCAGAAGAGTCCAGGTTGCAAAGTTAGTCAAGGTCTGCCACAAGTTTAGAAATAGTACTAAAAGAGTTTTGTAGTCGGGGTGGGGCTACATTAGTAAATGTAATTTAAATTTGTAAACTTATTTCCTAAACAAAGAATGTGTATCCATTTGTTCCATTAATATTTTCCGTTGCAGTAGTAAATATTGTTAAAAAGGAAACTAGTAAAGTAGTGTCAATAGTTGTCATGAAATAGTAGCATCTGTTGACATCACGCCTTCTCTTAGGTAAAAGTTGAAACTAGGGAGAGGGTCGTGACACATGTGGCTCAACCTCATTGCATAGCTCTCTAGCCAGCGCTAGCGCATAGCCATCAGCCAGCGCCCATCACCTCACCTAATTGCCATTACATAGGCTCACTTGTCCATGCCACATATTCAGGCCATCACACGCATGCCCAGCCTCGACATATAATGAATCTTGGCAGCTCTTTATTTCGCACATGCTACACCCACGCTCATCAACGCACATGTGTAGCCTCCCAATGCCTTAAGCCTTCAAGCTCTTTCACGCACTTCCTTGCCCATCTAACCTTAAATGGGCTTAACCAACGCATGCCCTTGCTCAACGCATAGCATCTCATGCGGCCACCATTTAGCTTTATGGCCAATGCCTCTCATTCGCCTAATTAGCCTTCGTGAACATGGTTGCAACACTTTAGACCATTTCCTTCAACGCATAACCATTTTTACTTCCACACATAGCCAAAATTTTCCTTACAAATGCTTCATTTGTCTTGCTACCCGAGTGCCATAATGTTCAACACTTAGAACATTTTTCCTTCTTTTCTTCATCAAGTTTTTTCCCTACAAACATATTAATTACTTATACTTAATCTTGATTAATATGTTAATTAACTTATTTAAGTAGGAAAAATAGGGTTTGAGGTTTACAATTTACCTCCCCCTTCTGAAATTTCATCCACGAAATTTGTTGCAAGTCTATGAATTGAATAACTGAGGGTATCTATTTTTTATTTGCTCTTAAATCTCCTAAGTGACTTCTTCAATTCCATGATTCCTCTATAGTACCTTTACTAAAGGTATCGTATTGTTTATTAACACATTCTTTTTCTTGTCGAGAATTTGTACTGGCTTCTCTTCATAAGTCAGGTTTTCTTTTAACTGTACTAGTTGCTCTAATAACACATGAGCAGGATTTGGAACATACTTCCTCAACATTGATACATGGAAAACATCATGTATGAGATAGTTCTGGAGGTAAATCTAACCTACATGCTGCTGGCCCAACTTTCTCCACTATCTCATAAGGATCGATATACCTTGGACTTAGCTTTCTTTTCTTGCCAAATCTAAGGATTCTTTTCCATGGAGATAACTTAAGGAATACCTTCTCACTCTCGAGCTCTAATTCTCTTCTTCGCTTGTCAACAAAACTTTTTTGTCTGTCTCAGTTGTCTTAAGATTTTCTCTAATAAGCTTAACACTATCTGACGTCTGCTGAACAAGTTCTGGGCCTACTAGTTTCCTTTCTCCAACCTCATTCAAACACATAGATCTCCAACAAGGTCTTCCATACAAATCTTGGTATGGAGCCATTTCAATACTGGAATGATAATTGTTGTTATGCAAATTCGATCAACGAAAAATGTGTATCCAAACTTCCCTTGAACTGCAATACACATGCCTTAGCATGTCTTCTAGTGTCTGAATTGTCCGCTCTGACTGACCATCTATCTGTGGATGAAAAGTTATACTGAAATGCAACTTAGTACCTAGAGCTTTTTATAAACTAGGCCAAAACTTTGAAGTAAACCTCGAATCTCGATCTGACACTATCGTCACTGAAGCTCCAAACTGACTGGTAATCTTGTCAATATAAAGCTTAGCAAGTCTGTCTAGGGTAAAAGTGATGTTTATTGGTACAAAATTAGCCGTCTTAGTCAACCTATCAATAATTAACCAAATTCCAGCATATCCTAATGGTGTTCCAGGAAACCTAAATAAAAAAGCCATTATAATATGCTCTCTTTTCCACTCTCGCACTGGAAGTAGATTAAGCAATCCTGCTAGCCTCTGTCGTTCAGGTTTAGCTTGCTGACATACCAAACACTTATCAACAAACTCTACTATTTCTCTTTTTTATGTCAGGCTACCAGTACGACTTATTCAATGTTCTATGAATCTTCGTACTGCCAAGATTCATAGCATAAGATGAACTATGTGCTTCCTCTAAAATTGCTTATTTTAATAATAATGTATCAGTACACAAACCCTACCTTCCTTGAGTAAGACTCCATCTGTTCTTACACATAATTTGTCCTCAGACCTTTACCTACCTCCTCGGCTATCTTTTGGAGACTAGAATCTTCTAACTGTTCACGAGAAATATCATTAAGTAAGGTGGGTCGTACCTGAAACGAAGCTCGCAAGCCTCCTGCCTGGTCAACTACTGGATCAACATTAGCATATCTGAACTCTTCCAACACTAAACCTCGTACTGAGCAAAGAGTAGCTTTAACTATTCCTATTTTCCTATTTAGGGCATCTGCCACCACAATGATATTCTCAACAACTAACTTCAAAAAAATTTCATCATAAGCATTTACACCTTTAGTTTCTTCTAACTCAGCAGCAGTTTCAACATTATCACGTACCGACATTATAGTTGAAGTAGGAATAGACAAATTTTCAACTAAACTACCTTCGGAAACCTGGAATAATGACATTAGAACACAACTTAGTGCCAGAAGTATGAACAGTCGTATCTGCAAAACCAAAACCAGGTTCAAAATTAACATCATCAACTAAACTACTTTCGGAAACCATAGCGTCTACATGGGCTATGGGAAAAGGTTCAATAATCTCTTCAGGGTTTCAAGGCAAGACGATATATTCATGCATGTGGTCAAACTTACCACTAGAAGGGGTTTTCTTTGGAACAATTTCAACACCATCCCCAATTAGATCAACCATCGTTAAGGATGACGAACATGCCTTTTTTTCCTCTTTAGTTTTAGATGGTTGACTCACTCTAGAACGTTTTCTTCCTCTTGAGGAAGGTAGAACTCCAACTTCCTTAATTTCAACAGGAAAACCTTGGATATGAACACCATATTGTTTATATAGGGCGGTGGAACTTCTTCTACAGCATGCATCTTGTGCTTGGATTTTTCTTTATAGCTTACCATTTTCCTGCCAGAAGTGTGAGTCCCTTAACAAGTACTCACAATTATAGATGACTGAGTGAGATAATCAAGAATAAAAATTTTGAATAGAGGCAGTTACGGGAGAAAGAAGCCCACAATGCAACAAAGAAACCTGTCGGCCTCCTGTAATTTGAATTAAAAAAAAAAAAAAACTTTAAAGATAAAACCCGGTTAAACTTCCTTGAGTTCTAAACAAACGTAATTAAGACAGTTCATTGTGCGATTTGCTTTATGTGCTTCTACGCCTGTGGGCCGAGATTCTTTGTTGAACGTCCCATTGTTAGCTCTTAAAAAGAGCTAATATTATGTCCTCAATTTCGTCATATTTAATAATTCATATGCTTAAATTATCTAATTTGTAGGTAAATCGATTCTGAGGAGAAAATATATCATTCTGATGAAAGCCGAGCTAAAAGAAAACAAATGGGAGTTGGATGCATCATGTTGAAAGAAGACAACAAAATTGCCAAACTGCTCTTGAGGATAACATTGTAACCCTCCCTTGACAGTGGAAATCGCTCATTGCCCATAGTCGGAGCGTCACAACTCTCATGGCATGAAGAAGCTTTATGCTACCCCAATGCTTGAAGACAAAAGCTGTTGAATAGGGCAGCGTTGTGATGTTGTCCAACAACATCACAATGCTACGAACTTTCGACAGAATTCTTCGCCTCACGTGCGTGTAACCGAGCATTGCAACACTCTTAATCAACATTGCAATGCTATGATCACTTATAAATTCATCCCTTACATTCCAACAGAAGAAGGAATAAGTTGGAGCCATATTGGAGATGATTTATAGCTTTCAATTTCTCAATTATTGTTGCTGATTTAAAGAAGATGCAAGGCTAGGTAACCGTTTCTTCTTAGGTTTAGTAGTTTTGTTCAATTTCCTGAGGATGTTTAATTCATGATGTTGAATCCTATAAACTCTTGAGTTTTATTTGAGTTTAATTTTAATAGAATTTGATAGAATTGATTTGACAAATCATTTTTATTGGGTTCTTACATGCAATTTCGACATGGCAGTTTTGCATAATTGTAGATTAGGTTGCATGAATTAGGAAATTCGTGTGTCGGCTAAGACTTTTTCTGAACTCACACTTGTTTGCCCTAATTTTAAGTTATTGAATGAATCATGCCATGAGTCTAGGCTTTCCAACTTGTATGTGTCAACTATTCATGCATCATTTTATATTATAAGTATTATAATATGTGTATATGCATGATTTAAATTATATAGCAAGCACATGCACCATATAGTATAAATGTTAAAGTATATGTATGCATGCATTTATAGTATATCCATGCATGTATTATAATTGTTATAATATATGGTTTAATGAATGTATGGAAGTATGCTATAGTATGATACATTAGTTATATAATTGTTATATATGTTAGTAATGAATGGAGATTGCATGAAACATGACACTACCTTAGGTTAATTTATAAATGTTATAATTAACTAAAGTATGTCGATCATGCAATGAATGTTTTAATTATTTCATTTATTTATAATCGTTATAACTAAATGAAATTAGAATTAAATCAATAATTAAGAGTTGCATGCAAACCTTATGTTATAATCATTTTTTAAAAATTGTTTCAAAACTTGATTGAAATAGACCTAGGATCATATTTCTAATAAGATTAGACATCTTAGTTTAATCTTTTTAATCAGTTTAATATGATTAAATTGATTCTTAATAATAGATTAAATATGTAACAAATGCATCTATAAGGGACCTTTTGTCTAATGTGGGTTTTGTCTAGGCTAGAGTACTTTAGTTCATAGAAACGTCACACCCCTACATGGGAACCTACCTAGAAAGCTGAATTAGATAGATTTGTTACATGTATGCAAGTTTGATGAAAGTCTAATAAAGAGTTTAATGAGATTTCAATCAAAATTGTTTAATCATCAAAGACAAGTGTTGTTTTTTGAGCAAATTAAAGGTTCACTTAGTTAAAATCCATAGCCGAGTTTTTCCTAAGTTAATTGACCCTAGGTAAAATACTCATTGGGAGGAAAATGGGGTATATGATACTTCATTTATTCTCTACATGTTTCTCCCTATAAATTCACACCGTGACATCTACACTCGACCTCGAGGCATCATGGGTAGGTCAATAACAAGGTAAATGGATAGAGTGTTTATAGTAAGTGGGAGCAAGACGTGTGACAACACATCCCTTGGTCTCTCTCATTAGGTTAAATAAAGTTTTCATGCATCGGCTGGTGGCATCGTGGGTGTCCGCCTAAAGGATGGTATTATTGCATGACACTTTATTCAATCTCCAGATATGGATAGGGTTGCTTTTATTTCATGTTCTGATCCATTTTCCCTACGGTTGGCTCATTGGGATGGAACTCTAGAACTTAAAATAAGGGGGTTACACTATTGTTAAGCAAGTTAACAGATTTTGGACCAAACAATGGTGACTGTTAGTCATAGTAACTAGGTATTGTTTTTGTCTAATGGTTGAGAATGTCTTTATTTTAGTGAAGGGACACTTGATCACCCTACGATGGTTTTTGTCCTACCTCACTGTAACATCATTGCAAAATTAGATGTCATTTAGGGTACATTAAAGTTTTGCTAAAATGGATTGGTTGTTTGAGTTGTTTAATGCAAATTAAATTAATTGTAAATAGTTTGTTCCTTTTCAACAATTATTTTATTATGGCTACCACTACATTAAACTTGCTCGTTGAGAATAAATTAGCGGGAGAAAATTACACTAGTTGGAAAAACACAATCAACACAATATTCATCATCAATGATCTTTGTTTTGTCCTCATGGAGGATTGTCCTCCCATTCTAGCTCCCAATGCCCCTCAAACGTCTAGGAAGCTTATGAGCGTTGGACACGGGCAAATGATAAGGCTCAAGTGTATATCTTGGCAAGTCTTAACAAAGTTTTGGGCAAGAAACATGAGCCCATGCTCACAGCCCGTGAGATCCTAGAGCCCCTAAGCTGAATGTTCGGACAACCTTCCGCACAGCTTAGGCATGATGCTCTAAAACACATCTTCAATGCCCGTATGCAAGAGGGGCATCTGTTCAAGAACATGTTCTTAACATGATGGTCTATTTTAACGTGACGCAGATGAATGGGTCTAGCATTGATGAAACCAGTCAAGTTAGCTTCATTTTAGAATCATTGCCTGAAAGTTTCCTTCATTCTCGTAGAAATGTTGTTTTGAATAGGATTGACTACAATCTGACCACTCTACTCAATGAGCTACAAACCTTCCAATCATTGATGGAAAGCAAGCAACAGAAGGGTGAAGCAAATGTTGCTTTATCTTTTATTAATTTCCATAGAGGTTCAACCTCTGAGACTAAGTCTGTACCTTCTTCCTTCAGCACCAAAAAGTGGAAGAAGAAGAAGGGTGAAAAGAGGAAAGCTAACGATGTAGTTGTTGCTCAAAAGGGGCAGAAGACCGATCAAGGCTACAAAAGAAATGTGTTCCCATTGCAACCAAGATGGGCATTAGAAAAGGAACTGACCCAAATACTTGGTAGAATAGAAGAAGGCTAAGCAAGGTAAATATGATTTACCTATATTGGAAACCTACTTAGTGGAGAATGATGATTTTGCCTAGATTATAGATAAATGTGGTCACTAACTATGTTTGTTCTTCATTTCAGGGAGTTAGTTCCTGGCGGCAACTAAATGTTGGTGAGATGACGATGTGTATTGAAACTGGACATGTCGTCTCGACTATGGCAGTGGGAGGGCTCTAGTTGACTTTACAGAACAAATTTTTTATTTTAGAAAATGTATAAGTAGTTCTTGATTTAAAAAAGAACCTTGTTTGTGTAAAGTGTTAGATTGAACAATCTTATACTATCAACTTTCTTTTAAAATAAAGTGTTTATTTCTAAGAATGGTATTTATATTTGTTATACAAAACTAGAAAACAATCTTTATGTACTAAGATCGTTAGCAACTAACACCCTCCGTAACACATAAATGTTTAAGACTACAGTAATCAACGTAAAAGGCTTAAAATCTCTCCTAAAGAAAATGCCCAACTTTGGCATCTAAGATTAGGACACATTAATCTCAATAGAATTGAGAGGTTGGTGGAGAATGGACTTCCAAGTGAGTTACAAGAAAATTCTTTACCTGTGTGTGAGTCTTGCCTTGAAGGCAAAATGACTAAAAGACCTTTTATTGGAAAGGATCGTAGGGCCAAAAAACATCTATAGCTTATACATTCAGACCTCTGTGGTCTGATGAATATCAAAGCAAGGTTTTGGGCCTACACACTTAATTTTATTGAAGAAAAACCCAAATGATGAAAATGGTCTTCAGCTGATCCGATCCATGATCCAAAAGCCTAGTTAATTTGTCCAAAAAATTTGGTAGGTAGATTGCTTGGCTCTGGTTGCTCCACGACCTTCCAACTGATGTGTAACACGTGGTAAATTCCAGTTACACTGCCTGATGGAAGAGACACCACTTTCCAATGGGAAAGAAATTAACAAACAAATTTATTTTTCTTTCTCTCTATCGTATCAGTCCTCTGTTTGCAGAAATCTCTCTAACCCTTTTTTCTTTCTGATTTTTTGCGTGAGTTTACTGTGTGAATGCAAAAGAAGATGAACATGCAATGTGATAAAGAGAAAGAAGAGAAGAAGAGCTACATGGAGATGTTCGTGATTCGGTAATAGAGTGCCTACATCCACAGAAGAAGAAGAACTTTTATTATTCAAGAGCTAAATCACTTTTATTACAGATCTTATAGCTTTTTCTTGTAAGCTTATGAAAGATTACACTACTAAATGTAAATTATGCATATTTATGCAAGATGATACAAGTAGTTACATAACAAACTATAAAGAAAATGTAAAAAGTTGTTGAAGTCTTGATTTGAATGCTTGAGCTTATTTTATACTTCACAAGGGAAGGTTATAAATATTTCATCACCTTTACTGGTGATTATTCAAGATATCGGTATGTTTATTTAATACGACATAAGTCTGAATTATTTGAAAATTTAAAAGATTTCAAGGCTGATGTTGAAAATGCATCAAAGAGAATGATTAAAACATTTCGATATGATCAAGGTGGAGAGATTATGGATTTAACATTCGAGAACTATTTGATAGAACATGGAATAATATCTCAACTCTCGGCACCTTGTACACCTCAGTAGAATGGTACATTAGAAAGGAGAAATTGAACCTTGTTGGACATGGTTCGGTCAATGATGAGTTATGCTTCCTTATCTGACTCGTTTTGGAGTTATGCAGTAAAGACTGCAGCGTACATCCTGAACTGCGTTCCATCCTAGAGTATGGCTAAAACACCTTTGGAATTATCGAATGGTCGTAAAGTTAGTTTACGCCATTTCAGAATCTAGGATTGCCTAACACACGTGCTTGAGGTTAAGAAATTGGAACCACGCTCATAATTCTGCTTATTTGTAGGCTACCCCAAAGGAACGAGAGGTGGTTACTTCTTCGATCCTAAAGAAAACAGTGTTTAAATCGACAAATGCTACTTTTCTTAAAGAAGACCATATAAGGATGCACAAGCCCCGAAGTAAAATCGTGATGGATGAAATTTCCAATGAAATTACTGAAACTTCAACAAGAATTGTTTAAGAACCTAATCCCTCAACAAGAGTTGTTGAAGTAGGATCATCAAGTAGGTCAAATCCACCTCAAGTGTTGAGGGAACCTCGATGTAATGGGAGGGTTGCGAACCCACCAATTCACTATATGGAATTAACAGAAATCTTGGCTATGGTAGCTGATGGTAAAGTTGAGGACCCATTGTCTTACAAAAAGGCAAAGTGATCGATCTCGAAATGGAGTCTATGTATTTCAATTCCATATGGGATCTTATAGATTAACCTGATGGGGTTAAACCTATAGGTTGTAAATGGATCTACAAGAGGAAATAGGGTGTTCATGGGAAGGAGCAATCCTTCAAGGCTAGATTAGTGGCAAAGGGTTATACCCAGGTTGAAGGAGTTGACTATGAAGAGTCTTTCTCACCTGTTGAATGCTTAAATCTAACAGAATACTCTTGTCATTGCCTCATACTATGACTATGATATTGGGCAAATGGACGTCAAGACTGCTTTTCTAAATTGCAATCTTAAGGAGAACATTTACATGTAGCAGCACGAGGGATTCATATCCCAAGGTCAAGAGCAAAAAGGTTTGCAAGCTTAATCGGTCCACTTATGGATTGAAGCAAGCTTCACGGTCTTGGAACATAAGATTTGATATTGCGATCAAATCTTATGGCTTTGATCAAAATGTTGATGAGTCTTGTGTATACAAGAAGATCATCAACAGTTCAGTAGTTTTGCGAAGAGTGCAGCCGTTGGTATGATTAAAACATTTTGATGAACCTTGTGTATACAAGAAGATCCCATTTGATGAGCCTTGTGTATATCTGTGGTGCGAAGAGTGCACATATTGGTCTTTAATGGAGTGTCCGACACTTAACGGATGGTAAATAATTTAATTAAAGAGTTTGATTAATTATTCATGTACTGTTAGAGCTTCAAGCTATAAGTCCATGAGGTCACCTTGGTAGCTCAATAGATTTAAATGAGAATCAAATTTTGGATTAATTTGAATTGTTCAAATTGATTGAGGGATTTAATTATATATATGATATAATTAAGTTATTTTAGTTATATATGATATAATTATTATAATGCATTTGATACATTATAGCATTTGAGAAAGGAAATAAATATTTGAATAAGATTCAAATACTAATTATATGAATTGGATTCATAATTGTTAAATTTAATATAAATGTGATTTATATTAAATGTCATATGATAGAGAAAGAAAATTATACATTATATTGTATATGATACAATATTAAAACTATAGGTTATAAGTTAAATTTGATATAACAGGTAGTCTAATATATATATTATGATAAGTTAGTTATCATATTTATATATATTAAATATTTTTTCTTTATAAATTAATTTTATTATTTTATATATTAAAATTAATTTATTTGAATTAGGGAGGGAGTTACAACTCCCTCTCCTCGTTTCTTTCTCCAACCACATAAGTGGGTGGTTGTTGATTTATTTGGCTTTTGAAAGGTGAGAGTCTCCTTCTTCACCAACATACACAAAAACGTTCTGAATGAGAGTTGTTCTTGGAGATCAATCACAATTCCCCATCCTCCTCTCTTCTCTCAATTCATTCTCCCATTCAAAAATAGTCAGAACCCACCACTCCTGGATTCTCTACCTGAGAATACCAAGGTCGCCATCGTGGTAGTGCCCGTTTCTAGTTCGAGGGATTCTTGAAGATTCGTCTTCAAAGGTAAGGGTTCCTAAAACCCTATTTTTTAAAAAGTATGTTGTAATTTATATAAAAAAATAGAAATTGGGACGATCCCGTTTTCGCTCATAGTTCTCTTCAATGAGATCCTTCACCATAGTGTTCCCAGGATAAGGTACCCAACCTTATCCATATACTTATAGACCTTTTTGGCTATATACTAAAACTTGATCATCTTTTAAGTCTTTACATAAAATTTAAGTATACATGTTATAGCCATGGGTTAGTTCATTGGATTTAGGAATAAACACAAATCAATAACACTTCTATTGAAAGAAATCTCAATGATATCTTTATGTGAATAGAATATGTTTAATGTTTACAAACTGTGAGTTTTAGGACATTCTCAACAAACTCCCACTTGGACTAAAACTCCAATAGGTTTAAATATATATAAATATACAATGTTAAGTATGAGAGAATATAAATACCATAAACTACGACATTTATATACCCGTGAATTCTCCCATTTGCCATAGATTTATGATGCTCATAGTCCTAGTCACACTAGGTGACCCTCAAACACTTTTGCCGTAAGGGCCAGCAAATGGATCAGCTAAATTTTCTTCTAAAGCTATCTGCATGATGATCACATCGGCTCTTTGTACTATCTCCCTGATGAGATGGTACTTACGTTCGATGTGCTTTTCTCATTTATGGCTTTTTGGTTCTTTTGAGTTGGTAACTGCTCTACTCTTATCGCAATATAGGGTAATTGATAGATGCGTATTTAGAACGTCTTACAAATCTGTCAAAAACTTTCTAAGCTATACTGCTTCTTTGGCTGCTTTACATGCAACTACATATTCAACTTCCATGGCGGAGTCAGCAATACAACTTTATTTAATGCTTCTCCATACCATAGCTCCTCCATTAAGAGTTTATATTGGTCCCGAAGTGAACTTCGTAGAATGTACATCGGTTTTAAAATTAGAATCAGTGTATCTAGTAAGGATCAAATCCATATCCCTATATACGAGCATATAGTCCCTCATTCTCCAAAGATACTTGAGGATGTTCTTAATAGCAGTCTAATGACTATATCCAGGGTTGGACTAGAACCTGCTAACTATTCCTACTACAAAGCACATGTCTAGGCGTGTGTATAACGTAGCGTACATCAATCTCTCGACTGCTGATGCATAAGGAATTATTTTCATATCATAAACTTATTGAGGTTTCTTAAGACAATGTTCCTTAGACAAATGAATTTCATGTCTAAAAGGTAATAGACCTCTTTTGGAATTTTGCATTGTATATCTTGACAGCATACTGTCAATATAAGATATTTGAGATAGCGCTAGCATTTTGTTCTTGCAATTTCGAACTATTTGGATTTCAAGAATATACTGTGCATCTCCTAAATCTTTCATTTGGAATTATGATGCTAACCGTCTCTTAATTCAACGAGGAATCCTACTTCATTCCCAATGAGCAGGATATCATCATCATATAGTACCAGAAAAGCTACAGTCTTGTTGAGTATTTTCTTATAAACCCAAGGTTTATCAATACTAATGTACTCTGAAAGTTGGATCTAAATTTTGCTATGTTTGCAAATCTTTTAACATTCTGCTATATTTACTAATATTTTAGACCTAATTGATATATTTACAATTGTCCCCTTAATAGAAATGGTGTCACTTCAATTTCATTAATGAAGTTATTACGTAGATTAGATATAAACATAATTAAAATTTTAAAAACTTTATCGAAAAGATTTAAATTCCAGAGTAAACAAGATAGAAGGGTCAAAATAAACAATAATAATAATAATGGTGGGGTTAGTAATGACTTGGAAGATAGGACTATTCGATGGTAGATCCACCACGCTCTCTCGCAGTTGCACAAATGTCATGTTATTCACGTGAATTAGCCATAAACATAATAAACATTTTAAAATTTCCCTTACAAATTTTAAAATTTAGAAACTGACAAAGATATTGAGTGTCCAAATTAATAATTTAAGCTTCATAAAATATATATATATATTTTTTGAAGGGATAAAATATAAATGGTGCTAGAGTTGGTAATGACTTGGAGGATAGGAATATAATACAAAGTCATCAAAATCAGGACCCTTCTAAAGAAAATCTAAAACCTAATGTTTTTTGTTTGTTTAATTATTATTATTACTTTAGGGTTAGTACCTAACCCTTCTAATCCCTCATCAAAATCATCAAAATTATGACTTTGTAACCATTCTAATCACACAGAGATTTTTTTTTCTGGCCCACGTATTTAGAGTTTTTCCCGCTAATTGATCTATTTGTATCCCATATATAATTGATATACAATTTTATGGTCTATTATTAATGGACTGATTTTTATCCTGTATTGTCTTGTTTTTCGTCGATTTACATATATCATTGATAGTACAACTTACATATAGAAATTTGGGAGTATGTGTTGATAGAAGTCTAACTTTAATAAGTCATTTATGTTTCTTTTTGTGATATGTGCTTATCAATAACTTTGAAGTATAGATATAAATACGGATATGATAGGATACAACGATACGTCGATTTCTAAAAAATTAAGATACTAATACGTTGAGGATACATTTTCTAAAATCTAGGATATATATACATTTGACATAAATATACTAAATGTAATCCATTAAATCCATGAAAAGTCATAAAATATCAAGTTAATGTCATAGTACAAAATACAATACAAAAACAGAAATACAATACAAAATGTAACATCAGTGATATTGAATTACAATAGTCAATAGAATGAAGTAGAAAAAGGACTTGGATTTAATCGAAGAAGAAAAAGAAAATCAGAGGGAGAAGTTTGAAAATAAATGAAGAACTTCATTGAATTGCTGAAGATATTCAAGTGGATTATATTTTGTGGGATTTTGTGAGGACTGAAATGTAAAGATGAAGATTATATGATTCTAGGGTTTGATCTTTTATTACTTTTTCTTTTCATTTTGGATTGGGACAGTGAGCTTTTTCAATAGGCTACTTTGTTTGGTGTGGGGAAAGATTTGATAAATTGCTTATTTTCTTTCTTTAAAAAAATATCAGTATAAAAATAGATTTGACGAATTGCTTATTTTCTTTCTTTAAAAAAATATCAATATAAATAGATATGTTAAATCGCGTGTCAGATACGTATCTGAAAAATATCTTAAGATATCGGTGATATCGATTTTTTTTTCTATGACGTATCTGTATTTCAGAGGATACCAAATGTTGTTATATAAAAATGTCTAAAAAATATGAGTAAACAAAGAGACCAAAGATAACTCAAATACCATTTTTATTTATTTATATAATATATAAATGAAAGACCTGATAGCAAGTAAGCATGGAAACAAATGTCTTGTACCCATTTATTTAATTCTATTATATTAAAATTACAATATATCAATAATCAATCTAATAGGCGAGTATGGAAAGAATTATAGTGTATCCATAGTGTTAATTTAAAAAGTTAAAAAAGGTTTAGAAATATAATATTTCAGATGGTAAACTCAACTATTTTTTTAAAATTAAAATATGGATTAGGTAATGTATTATAAATTATTTAATATTATAAAATAATAATTATATAAATTTTTTTAACAAAAATAAGTCCATAGATTAGTTAATAAGAATTTATAGTCAACCTAATATTTAGTGGGTAACTACATAACTAACTTTATGATTTATAAATATTCAAATATTCAAAATAAAATAAATTCATAAATTAATTAGTAATAATTTATAGTCACTTCTCTCCACGAACAACGCAACACAGCTATCCATCACCATCTATCACCATGGAAGCTTCTTCTTTTAGGGTTGTTCGAATTTGAATTAATGTAGCCATTATTCTTCATAGATTATTGAGAAAGAAGATGAACCATCTTAGATCTACCCTCATTTTATATCGAGTCATTTGTTTGCTCTAAATGTGAAATTTTCTTTTAATAATTTTATGTTATTTCAATCTATTTATCTGCTCAATGATTGTTGCATTGTCTGTTAAATTTTTGTTCATTGTCTTTGAAAAATTTATTTTATGTGTTTCAAATTTTATCGCTATGATCATTATAACCTAATTAAATTTTAGTTTTTAAATGATGGCTGAAATTTTCTCCATTCTTTAACTTTTTCAACGTCCTACTTTCGGTTTCTTCTCTTTTCACTTCATCGGGTTTCTTATCTTAGGTAACGTGATTATAAGATTCTATAGCTTGTAAAGTGTCAAATCATATCTTGAAATATGAAGTAGTGTCTCTTGTAAGTTAGATGATATTGTAATTATACTAAGATCTTGTATGTTGTAACAAGCTTGTCAAGTGTATCCTTAAATTGTAGTATCTTCTATTTGTTCATTAGTATTAGAGGCTTGGCAATACTTGACCATAATGTGCTAAGGACTCGAGGAGACAATCTGTTGACCTAAATCGATCTCCAAAACTATTTTTATATGGTCTTTCTTGTCTAGACAAAAAAAAATCTAGTACCCCGAATAAAATAGATTTAAGGAACGATAATGGTTTGTTTCAATATGAAACTATATTTAAAGGTCTTGTAACTTGCAAATAGTTTGTAAAGGACATTCTAAATTACCACATCAACTTTTTGTTTGTTTACATCAGAGAGCCTTGAATACGACGACCCAATTTTTCAACGGAAAGACTTAGAGGTCCAACACGACTATAAACTAAAGTAAAACAAATAAAATTTTCAGTCCAATAAGGAATGCCGAGGCTAGCACTTGAAGACATAAGTAAATTGCCAAAATAATTGACAAGACGCATGTGAAGCAAAAGCTTGACTTGAATGTTCTCCTCTGATAACAAAAAACCTCCTTTGATAACAGTTTTGCGCTTCGGTCTTTGAGGTGTCATGAAAGGACTTGCGGTGTCAAATGGTGCTCTTCATATCTAGGGATACCTACAAAAGAAAAAGAAGAAGTTAAACTAGAAAGCAATAAAAGAAAGCAGTAAATTTTCACTTGATTCCCTCTAGGAAGGCAACATTTTTAATGTCAGTTGCTTGAAGTGACATGTCTATTGGGTGGAAATGTGATCAAAGTCCCGCGCATTGGTTACATAAGTAGATGATCATGGTTTATAAGAAAGGAAAACCATCTCCAATGATCTGAGTGAAGGAAATCGGAAGCGAGATTTCCATAAGCGGTTAGCATCATAATCATGAATGAACAATATTATTCCAAATCACAATCATGAATGAACAATATTTTTACAGTTAACGTCAAATAAATGGTTATACAATTCATACAGATAAATTATAGCATGAAAAACTACAAATGAAGAGAGAACAAATTGAACAAACAATCGAAGAAGCGTCTCCACGCTCCGTTGCGCGACCGCTCGAACAACAGCAACCTCGAACGCCTGATCTACATGACCACAATAACGCAGCACGAACACCGCATTCATCCTCAACAAACACCTCAGCCACGAACTCTTCCGCAACACGATAAGACACTGCGCTCGTCCTTAGTGACACAAACGACCTCCATAACACCATGAACGGCCTCCAAAAAACCTCGACGGTGTCGAGTTGAGTCTGACACCACCAATAAGGTTACCTTGGTATTCTCTGTGTGAGAATCCAGAGGGTGGGCTCTGTTCGGACTTGGTATGAGGTAGACGAAGGAAGAAACACCGATCGCGTACACGACTGTGAAAGTGGGAGATGGCGGAGACCTATCGTATAGGTCGATGCACAATCGTTTAGATAAAGCTATGCGATCGTCTAGCAAAAGCTATGCGATCGTTTAGCTCATCGTTTAGTTCAGTATATCACCTACAGACTCTACACGATCGTTTACATAGGGCAAGCGATCGTCTAGCAAAACTATACGATCATTTAGTAAATACTGCAGGATCGTTTAGCTCACCCAGCCGTCGTTTTGTAAATCCGTATTTACTTGACGATTCCGTGAGTTTCTTTTGCATGGAGAGAAAACTCAAAAATTTTGTAAAACTTCTTTTGAAAATAGGAAAACCATTTTCCTTTTAGACTCACGGTTACCATGATCCAATAACCACCCATTCATTTGGTTATTTAAAGAAAAAGAATTAATTATCCAATAATTACTATTATTATAGATATGAATGATAACAAATATATCATACTATA
Source organism: Benincasa hispida (assembly GCF_009727055.1). Classification (NCBI taxonomy): domain Eukaryota; kingdom Viridiplantae; phylum Streptophyta; class Magnoliopsida; order Cucurbitales; family Cucurbitaceae; genus Benincasa; species Benincasa hispida. The sequence goes on along the minus strand of NW_024063731.1, from coordinate 81,073 downwards.
TTTATAACCTATAGTTTTAATATTTCATCTTATGAAACATATAAACCATAGTTCTTTATCTATTCCATGGTACTTAATGTAAATCTCATATACATCAATCCTCCATTAGATATATCTTATACATTATACCGATTATATCATATATAATTAAAATACCTCTTGTCAATTTGGACATTTCAAATCAACACCAAGAACTGATCCTCAACTAAATCCATTGAGCTACCTGGGACCTCATGGACCTGTAGCTCGAAGCTCCAATGATACGTGAATAACTGATTAAACTCTTTAGTCACGGGATCCATCATCCGTTAACTTTCAGGCACTCCATTAAAGATCGACAGCTGAACTCTCCTTACCACAATATATTATATGTCAATCTTAACCAATCAGCAGTGCGACAACTCTTCCCAGGTCGCTCGCAAGTACAGTTGGGCCAATAACCGTTATGCCCCTGTAGTTACATCTGTCTCCTTAAGTACCACCGATCCCTCTAATTAACATAAGTCATAGTCCTACTATGACTGAGTCTTTTCTTCTAAAGAGAATTTGTGGCCACTATGTTCAAGCCCTGGAATCAGCCTTTAAGGGATCAATCTCTCTACTTATCCCTTCTTCGGGAAAGAAGTAAATTCCATCTTGTGGATTAAGTTTCAGCTCCTAGATCAGACAAGTCCCCAAAAAGGTAGGCATATTGAGTTGGCAATCTAGCCACTCTCACTCATACTAATCAAAGGACTGCCCTCAAAGGCAGAAGTTCCTAAAAAACTCAGGATTGAGGTCGTGTCACCTATGGTCGTTTAGGTGAGATGTAAGTTTCTAGTATCAGCGGTGTTATATATAGAGTCTAATCATCTGTGGTCCAGGTCTTATACAAACTCTTTGTATAGGACACCCCCACTCGCACGTCTTCACATGAATGGTCAGGATCAACCCTCTTGTAGTAGTTTAGAACATTTGCAAACTTCTACAAAGTGGGTCGTATCCGTAGTGTCACCAAGATCAGGTATCCCACCTTAATCCTTATACTACAGACCTATTTAGGTTATCACTTAAGGCATGATCCACTTGTATATCACAAATACATGCTTAAGTTCATATAAGATAACCAAGGAGCTTTGTTTATTGGATATGAGTAAATGCCATAATTAAATAACACTTATTTTATTCATTGAACAATATGTTCTTTACAAAATAACGAGACTCCTAGAGAATTAGGACACTAATCCCAACAATCCCGCTTGTCCGAATGACTTGGGAGACTAATGTACAATACAATATAAAAATGTACAATATACAATAAACTAGGGCAACCCTAGTATCATCTCCCACTTGCCCTAGACAAGATGTCGCATGTCCCGCAGACCCAGACTCTGCAGGTGACCCTCGAACACTTTAGCTGTGACGGCCTTTGTAAAGGGATCAACAACGTGCTCCGATGCGATCTTCGTGGCCCCTTTGAATTTTCCATAGCCCCGATCAGGTGATATTTTCGTTCTAATGTGCTTACCCCGACGATGACTCTGAGGCTCCTTTGAATTTTCCACAGCTCCACGGTTATCACAATATAGTGTTATCGGCAAATCCATATTTGAAACAACTTCCAAATCGAAAAGGAACTTCCTTAGTTGCTTCACAAGCCGCTACGTATTCGGCTTCCATAGTAGAGTCCGTGATGCATCCTTGCTTGATGCTTCGCCAGACTACAACTCCTCCATTCAGAGTAAACACTGACCCCGATGTCGATTTGTGAGAATCTCTATCGGTCTAAAAGTCAGAGTCTGTGTATCCTATAAGGATCAGATCCTTATCTCTATACACAAGCATGTAGTCCCTCATTCTCTGAAGATACTTGAGGATCGTCTTGACCGCCATCTAGTGATCAAATCCTGGATTGGACTGATACCGACTAACAATCCCTACTGCATAGCAAATGTCGAGTTGAGTACACAACATTGCATACATCAAGCTTCCTACGCAGAAGTATAGGGAATCTATCTCATCTCCTCAACCTCTTGAGTTGTCTTAGAACATTTATTTTTAGACAGAATGATTCCGTGCCTGAAGGGTAACAAACCTCTCTTGGATCCTACATCCTGTACCTGATCAACATTTGATCAATGTACGATGTCAGAGACAGGTCTAACCATTTGCACTTTTCTATCTACACCTCTCTTTCGCTTATAAACTCACTTACACCCAATAGGTCTTACCCCAACAGTTTGTCGGCCTGTTCAACAACTCTTGTTAATCTGTCGGCCTGTTCAACAACTCTTGTTGAACCCTCAACAGTCTCAGTCTCACTTAAGATCTCATGTAAAACGAGCTTACTTCGTGGCTCATGATCTCTCATGTGATATTCTTCCAAGAAGATAGCATTAGTGGAAACAAACACTTTGTGCTCACTCTGATCATAGAAGTATCCACCTCTCGTTTCCTTGGGGTAGCCTACAAAGAGGCAAACGTTCGAACACGGTTCCAACTTCTTTGGGTTAGTCGCTAGCACATGTTCCGGACAACCCCAAATCCTGAAGTGGCATAAACTACCTTTACGGCCTCTCTATAACTCAAAAAGTGTTTCAGAAACACTTTTCGAGGGAACGTTGTTCAGGATATAACATGTAGTCTACACTGCATAACCCCAAAACGAGTCTAGAAGATGAGCATAACTCATCATAGACCGAACCATGTCCAACAAGGTTCTGTTTCTTCTTTTTGATACACCATTCTACTGAGGTGTACTAGGGGCCAAGAGTTGGGATGCAATCCCATGTTCTATTATATAGTTCTGGAATTGGAGGTCCATATACTTTCCACCACGATCAGATCGTAGTGTTTTTATCTTTTTACCTAACAAGTTTTCAGCTTCAGCCTTATACTCCTTGAATTTATCAAGGGCTTCAGGCTTACATTGTATTAGGAAGAGATACCCAAATCTTGAATAATCATCTATGAAAGAGATGAAATATTCATACCCACCTCGAGCTCTAACATTCATCGGACCACAGAGGTCTGAATGTACAAGTTCCAAGGCTTCCTTGGCTCTATAACCTTTTCCAGTTGTTTGGTCATCTTGCCTTTGAGGCATGATTCGCATACCGGCAAGGAGTTTTCTTCTAAACCTTTTAGAAGTCCACTTTGCACCAACTTCTTAATCCTATTGAGGTTGATGTGACCTAACCTAAGATGCCAAATATGGGCATTTTCCTTTGGAGATATTTGTAAAAGTTTCTTAAAATAAAATTGGATTAAAACAATTAATTTTGTTTGGATAACTTTTTTCGGAGTGGTTCCTAAATTAATTTATTAGAAATTAAAAGATATTTATGTATTTGTGTATATACATATATATACATATTTATGTATATATATGTGATAGGAGAAAAAATAGAACTAATATATAAATGGCAACTAAAAGACAATCTTAAGGTGCAAAATAATATTAAAATTAACAAAAGCCATGAAATTTGAAAACGTTAAAAATTATAGAAGTGTAGAATTGAATGAAAATGAACCCCAATGGAATTGCAAAGCACACACGGAGGGCACCACATTGATTTTAGTGAAACCATGGATTTTGATACTTGTAGACTAGTGGATAAGCTTTTATATAATATATACAACCCCCTACCCCCAAATGGCTCTTACTATATGGTTTGACAAATGACATTATGATGAAATCTATATTTTCAGTTACAATTAAATGAAAGAGAAATTTTCAAAAATAAAAAAAATATATCAAAACTATTTACAAAAATAGAAAAAAAAAACATTGATAGACACCGATAGACTTCTATCAACGTCTCTATCAGTAATAGACTTCTATAAGTTTCTATCACCAATAAACATTGATAGACTTCTATCAGCATCTATCAAGTAAGAATAAAATTTTGTTATTGTATGTAAATAGTTTTCCTTATATTTCTATTTTTGTTATTATATGTACATAGTTTTTCTAATAGACTTCTATCCCTCTCAATAAAACTCAAACTCCAAACTCTAATGCTAGGGTATGAAGTAAAAGTCACTAATGAAGTTAAGTGGGTGTGCACAGAAATTAATATATTAAATTCAATTGGAGATTGTTTCACAATATTATAGGTCAAATCATCATTGGGTCAGATTTGACTGATGGAAAGAATCAAAGGCCCAAATTCAAACCCTACAAATCTCAAGCACTGATTGGGTGGACATTGGGCCCACCCAATCAATGGGCATGCATGGTAATTTGAGATTTTTATATAAAAACCCATCTTTAAGTCCTCTATTTCAAAAATATCTTTAAATTTGAATTTTTTCAAGAAAGACTTTTGAATTTTTGGACAAATTTACCCTCTTTTATTATTTTTATTCCGATTTTTATATATATTTGCCTATTTTCAAAATCTTCTTAATGATGGAGAGAGAAACTGTATTTATTATGGAGAGAGAAATTCATTTGATATGATGTTTTTTTTTATCATATTTTCAAATGGGGAGAGAAAATACATTTATTTATTGAGATTTTTTCTTTTATTTAATTTAATTGGAGAGAGAAAATATATTTAATGATTTTTTTTCTATTTTAATTGGTTTCACGTTTTTTTTCTACAGATTCATGGTTATTTAAAATATATTCAGAACATTTTATTAGAAATTTGAAAATATTATAGCCAATATATGAAATATAGCAATATATATAAATTAAATACTGGATATAAATAATCATATAATGTTTTTATTATGGAGAGAGAAAATACATTTATTATGATTTTTTCCCTTTTTCAATTGTAGAGATAAAATGCATTTGATATATATATATTTTTTTTCATTTTCATTTGGAGAAAGAAAATGATTTTTAATATGATTTTATTTTCCATTTCGTTTTTCATGTTGATTTTTGTTATTATGTGAAATATTTCATTCTTTGTTCACTTTTACATGTAATATATTTCGTTGTTTATTTGTACATATCAATTTTTTGGGTTTTTTATGGGTTATTTTAAATATACCTTAGAATATTTTGATTATTTTAAATATACCTTAGAACATTTTGTTAAGTATTTGAAAATATTCTAACCAATATATGAAATATACTACAATTTATAAATCAGAGATTGACTCAATGCTTGACATAAATCACAGTATAAACCAATATATGAAATATACTACAGTATATATAAATCTTTATAAATTTCATTTACATCAAAGTGTATATATCATAATACAATAAGTCTAAATAAAAAAAACACTCATTTATATCAAATAAACGAATACATATACCACAATATATATCAAAGTTCCTACAAAAGCTAAAAAAAAGTACATATATATAACAAATAGAAAAAAATAAAGTCCATCTTCATATGGAGGTTTATAATATATAACTTTCGATCTTCATCTCTTCTTCTTCTTTAACCATGAACGCCACAGATCTCTCTCCCCATCGTCGTCATCCAGATTTACTCGGCCCGCCATGTTGTCGACCGAATCTACTCAACCTGTCACCGTCGATTTTCCCCTTGTCGTCCACACAATCAATTTATCCCAAGTCGTTCGTGTCGTCGTCTACCACCTACAATTCAAAATGCATGAACAAATTTTTACTAACCCTAAAATGGGTAGGAGTGAGTTCCATCTTGCAAATTCTATGTCTCCAACTTTCTTCGGAGTCTTATCCCTGAAAATCGAAGGCATATTGAGTAGCGCTGCCGAGCTTACCCTCACCTATGCAGATAAAGGGACAATCTCGAATAAACAGAAATTCATAGACAGCTCAAGATTCAAATCAAGGTATTTAGGTTATCAAGAAGTGAAATTAATTAGTGTTAATAATAAACATGTTAATATGCAACAATGATTATTTCGTGGTCAATCTTACACAATCTCATCGTATAGAACACCCTCGCTCACATGTCACTTCATGAACAAACTGAGCACATCGTTTATGACACATTACAATATTTGTAACAATCATAAAGCGGGACGTATTCAATAATATCTCCATAAATAGGTACCCAATCTAATCCAAGTATTATAGACTGCTTAGGTTATTTTACTCAAACTTGATCCAGTTTATGTCTACATATAAAGTCCAAGTTTTCATTACAATAGCCAAGGGTTCATAGTTTATTGGATTTAGAGTTATTAAACAATCAATTCATTTTCATTTAACAAAATTTGTCTGAATAAATTCCATATATATTTACTGTTTACAAACTACGGGTTTTAGGACATATAACCCAACATTTTAGGGACAATAGAGAGGTTGTTCTCTTAAGTACTGATTCTATGTTATGGGCAAGCGGCCCCATCCTCTTATTGGTTTGAGAGAGACTCGGTTTGGTGATTGGATCATAAACCAATCGTTCATTAGAGGATTAATGGAACTTAAGGGGAAATATGTAATTTCAGGGGTAAAACAACATTTGACGCAGTTGTTATTACAAAGAACATGAGAAGGGTCGACTTACTGGTTATGGTTAAGTCAAGTAAAAAAAATATATATCTAGGGTGAGGGGAGTGCAATTATTGGTCTACAGTGGAGTGACCGATAGTTAGCAAATGTTCATTAATTCGGTTTAAAGAGTTTAGCTAATTAATCTTGGATCGTTGGAGTCCATGATCTGTAGGTTCATTAGGTCCCCTACTAACTCACAAATGGATAAAACCTTAGAATAGCATGATGAATAATTTTTTGAAATGTTTAAAACTGAATTAAGGAAATCAATAACTATATACGATATAATTATATGTTTAATTATCGAATTAAGCGAAATTGGAGAATTAGATCATATTTAAATTTGATTTAAATATTAATTACATAATAGAGATTCATGATTATGGAATTTGTGTTTAATTAATTTAATATTTAATATTTAATTAATATAATTAATTAAATTATTTAATTGATTTTTTTAGAAAGATATTGTAATTAAAGTGTGGGGGTGAAGGAATCGAACCTCAAACCACGAGGTTGATTACACTATGTTAGATGATAGTATGAATACTATGTCAGTTGATAATAATTAAAGAACGAACTATTTAATTAATTATTAAAAATTAATTTTATTCGAAAATTAATGATTGAATTAGTTTTTTCAAATTAATGAAAGTCCATATTAATTATAGAATTAATATTGAAAGTAATCATTAATTTTGAACATAAAATAAAAAGAAAAATTGAAATTTCAATTGAAATTAAATTTTAAAACCCAATAGTGGGTTTTGTCCCAACTTGAACAGTCAAAAATCCACTTAATCTTACAAGTAGATGCTGTCATTTTCTTTTGCAAATAAGTTGCATGAATGACTTACACAAAATTGGGCAAGATTGAGCTCAGATTTAGGCTCATGCAATTCTGGATGCTGGCTGGATTGAAGAAGAAGAGTTCTTCAACAAACCTAGAAAAATCTGACTTCTTCCTCTCCCATAATTTCTTCAATTAAGCTCATTTTGAATCCCACAATTCAATTAAGGTCAAAGAGAATAGTAGAGAAGATCAAGTGGTGGTCTACAACACTTTTGGAGTGAAGAGTCGAGCATTGAAGAAGTTCTTCAAACGTAATGTTTCAAAATCCTCTTTGGCTTTATGAGCATGCTTTCTTAGTTGTTAGAATTGATGAATTAGAGTGCTTAATGATCTTGATTTCTTCCATTATTTGCAAGCTAACTCCACCGGTAGTGATTTCGATTCTTCAGTTATCGTCGATTCCTGCCGATTTTAGTAATTCCGATTCTTGTCCATTCCACTTCCAAAATTAGAAAATCAGTGTGAATAGTGGTTTCAAATGATATGCTGTTAGATACTTTGTTGATTTTCTTCAAATTAGGGTTTCTTCTTCAACTCATCTTCTTCGATTCTTCTTCCAAAATAACCTAACGGCCACATAGATCTATGTTATTTCATTGATAGCTCATTATATGTTATGTTGTTAGACATGTTTTTTCTATGTATGTTGCTCATGTCGATTGCAACAGCAGTTTGTTGACAGTATGTTATTTTAGGCTTTCTGATTTTTAGGATATTGCATGCAAACTAAATTATTGGAAGGATATTACTGATAGCAACATAAGTTATAACATCCCAAGACTGTATGTATTTTTCTTTAATTATCTTAATTATTTGTGTGTTTTAAAATTTTGGAAATTTAAATGGAACTAATTGTTAAGATAATTCAATGTATGATATTGATAAAAGATTTGTAATTATGAAGTTGAAATTTGATTATTGGTTTGTGTTCATTTAGGTGAAATTTAGGTTTAGTTTTGAGAGATAATTGAAATAAATTAGGTTTTTATGGGAAATTTAAGTTTGATGTGATTGGGAAAGAGGAAAAAGGAATATATATCTAGGATTTTGGGAAAAAGATTAAAAAAAAGAATTATTATTTAGCCTTGAATAATAATTTTGGAGATTCTAGAGTACCCATCAACTCTTGGTTAATGCCTGTAAAATTTTGGATTCCAGGTTGAAGTATTTAAGCTCTGTGAACCGCTGGGCAACAAGAACCGTGACAAATTAGTGAGTGTATTTTGGGTTCTTGCTGATATGTAAATACCCAATTAGTTTGGTGTGAGTTTAAATATAATTGGAATTTGGATTCGGGAAATAGATTGATGTCTAGATTAGATTTCGTACTTGGAGGCTCGTGTGTAGTTCCAATTAGGCCGACACTTTAGGTAAGTGGTTTGGATATACTTGGTTGTGTCTTTGTGAAGAATTTATAATTTGGGTTACGTATGTAAATTGGGATTTAATTTGGTTTATATTTTAAGAATTTGTTCAAGGTTTTATAGGCAAGGAAGAGAGTAAATTTGTTGACGGGATGGGCATAATATCCAGGTAAGTTTCTTACTAGCGTTTTGCCCTCGAGCCAAACGCCTTAACCAAGTTATTGATATTAAGATTGAGCTTATGTCATGAAAGCATGCTAGTAAATGTTATGAAGTGAATTGCTATGCTTCGATATTGTAAAGGCTGTGTGGACGTTTGAGTAATCTATGAGCTATGCTCATATGAACATGACACGCGATCGTAGTTCATTTTTGCATTATGATATGATGGATATGTTAATATGACTATGATTTTGATATAAGATCTATTGGTTGATTGTAGCATGCTAGATTAAATGGGTACAGTTAGCTATTCTATCGGGCTATGTACATCTTATGTTTGGAAACCTTCAAATTCTCCACTTATGACTGATTCGGTATTTATATGGGATCACCACTATTGCTATGATTTGTGTACCTTTGGGATCACTAAGACTTCCATGATATGTGTTCTTTTGGAGTCACTATGACTGGCATGAAATGTGTTCCTTTGGGATCACTAAGATTGCCACAATATGTGTTCCCTCGAGATCACTACGACTGCCATAATATGTGTTCCTTTAGGATCACTACAACTGCCATGATATATGTTCCTTCGGGATCACCATGACTACTATGATAGATTTTCGTTCGAGTTCACTACGATTGCCATGTTATAAGATGTATACCTGTGATTGGATAGGAAGGTTAACAAGTACATCTAGTATTGGATCGCTTACTAACTTTTTATAATACTTACCCTTTCTTGTGATATGTTTTTAAGGTAAGGGCAAGGACATACCGACGAATGACAAGAAAAATCCGTAATCGTGCCATTGGGACCAGACAGAAGCTTTTGTTCATGTTTTCATGTTTTCCTGTTGGAAACGAGTCTTAGTATTTGAAATTCAAGAGCTTTTGTGTACTAAACCTTTAAATTCTTAAATGTTTTTTTTTCTAGTTTTATCTTATGTTTTAGGGGACCTCGAAGTAATGTTTTAAGTTGTTTTAGTGAAATTTATTAATTTTATTTGAATTATGGGATGTTTTTATTTTCATTTGAGCAAAAAGTTAGAATTTTTATCTAAGGTTCATGCATTCATGTAGTATCGTCTTGATAGTAAATGTTCAAAAATCGGAACGTTATATAAGTGACAACCTTATTCATTGATACCAACATAATGATATCAGTGATATCATTAAGGTTGCTATCGAAGGATATCGTTGATAGATCTATCACTTAAATCTACTATATCTATTTCCTATCTAAAGTTTGTTGATGGATTTATCTTTGTTTCCTATAGTTCCAAGGTAATAAATATGTTTTTTTTACTACAACTTGATATCATTAGTGATTCATTTGATGCAAATATTTTGATATTCATTTGTTGATTGTTTAACTAGGGCTATCAATTAGTATTGTTGATAGCATCTATAGTTAATATCATTAGATGGATATCATGTAGGATTGTATCAACAGCAATGGAAGCACAATGATCATCTAAGCATTCAAATTCACTAATTTTGGCAAAATATAAAACATGCTTTTGCAGAAAAAAATGAGTTTCAAGACATACCTCTTGTAAAACTTCTTCAAAGCTCCATCTCCAGCTGCTATCTTCTCCATATCTTGTTGTAGACCACCTCAAGATCTTCCCCACTATTCTCTTGGTACTCTAGATTGAGTTGTGGGACTCAAAACAAGCTTGAATTAAGGGATGGAGGAGAAAAGCTCACTGCTGCAACCTTGTTGAAGAACCTTTCTTCAAATAAGTTTTTCTCCCAAAACTCTATAAATTGCATGCCCGATTTTCACTCCAATCTCTTCATTATATTGCAAATCAACATGCAAAGAGAAGAGTTACATGAGTTATAGCTCATGCTTCGAGAAGACAAGGTCAAGACATTGCTTCATGTGTGAGCTACTAAGGTGATGGATAATGGAAAAAACCATTTTTCCATTTTGTGTTTTAGTTTTCAAAATTTTCAATTGTATCTAAAATCAAAATTTTGATTCTATAAAATCTATTTTGATTTTTTTAAAAAAAATTAATTAATTTCATAAATTAATTATTAAATAAAACTTAATTAATTTAATATCAAATGTTAAATTAATTTTAACATATATCCATCTTTATATATTTAAATTATATTTAAATATATAAATTCTCCTATTCTGTTTAATTTTAAAATTAAATATAATTATATCTCATATAATTACTAATTCCCTTAATTCTAATTTGAACGTTTCAAATTAACTTATCACGCTACGAGCTAGTAGGGGGACCTCACGGACCTACAGATCATGGGCTCCAACAATCCGAGATTAATTGGCTAAACTCATTAGACCAAATTAATCTCTATTCGTTAACTAATGAGTCATTCCACTAAAGCCCATAGTTGCACTCTCCTAAGTGTAGATATATTATGTCCACATGATTTAACCATAATCAGCAAGTCGACCCTTCACAGGTTGTTCGTAATAACGGCTGGGTCAAATATCTGTTTTACCCTCGAGATTCGTCTTATTTCTCAAGTCCCTATTGATCCTCTAATGAACAACTAGTTTGTGATCCAATCACCAAACCAAACCTTTTCAATCCAGTGAGAGGGTGGGGCCCCTTGTTCAAGACCTGGATTCAGTACTTGAGAGAACAACCTTTCTCCTATCCCTAAATCGGGTAGGCATGAACTTCATCATGCACCCTATGTCCCTAGCTATCTATCCAGTCTTACCCCTGGAATGGGAGTCTTATTGAGTCGACGCTGTTGAGCCAACCCTCAACTATGCAAATCTAATGGCAATCCCGAATAAATAGGAGTTCATAGTTATCTCAAGATTAAAATCGAGTTACCTAGGTCATTTAGGTAAAATAGTCAGTCTTAAACAGTAAACAGCGGAATAAAGTAAAAGTGACTTATTTCTTGGTCCTAATCTTATGCAAACTCATTGCATAGGACGCCCCCACTCCTCATGTCATAACATGTACGAATTTGGATCACATCGTATATAGCACTTTACAACTCTTTATAATAACTACAGAGTAGGCCACAGCCAATGATGTTACCAAAATAAGGTACCCAACCTCATTCATGTACATAGATCATTTTGACTTTTACTCGAACCCAATCCACTCTCATATCTCTACATAAAGTTCAAGTACTCATGCAATAGTCATGGGTCTTAGTTTATTGGATTTAGAGTTTCATACAATTTATGAGATCAATAACAAGTATATTGATTATAGAAAATGTTTATCATTTTACAAACTGCGAGTTTTTAGGACATAGAACCCAACGATACTCCCACTTGGACTAAAACTCCAATGGATCAATATATACAAATATACACAATGTTGAGTTTACATGGAGAGAATAAAATATACAAATATAATAAACTAGGGCATCACAATACGCATAAATTCTCCCACTTGCCCTAGTGATACAAAACTCGTGACCTAGTCCTACTAGGTGACCCTCGAACACTTTAGCCGCGAGGGCCTTCGTAAATGGATCAACTAAGTTCTCTTGGGAAGCAATTTGAGTGACAATGATGTCTCCTCTGTGTACAATCTCCCTGATGAGATGGTACTTCCGTTCGATATACTTTACCCTTTTATGGTTTCGTGGTTCCTTTGAATTTGCAACTACTCCACTATTGTCACAATAGAGAGTGGCAGGCAGGTGCATGTTAGGAACTACATCCAAATCTGTCAAGAATTTTCTAAGCCATACTACTTTTTTTGTTTCTTCACTTGCAGCTACATACTCAACTTCCATTGTGGAGTCCGCAATACAACTCTACTTAATGCTTCTCCACACAATTGCTCCTCCATTCAGAGTGAATACTGATCCCAAAGTTGATTTCCTTGAATACATATCGGTCTGAAAGTTAGAATCAGTGTATTCAGTAAGGATCAGATTCTTAGGACCATACACGAGCATATAATCTCTCGTTCTCTGAAGATACTTGAGAATGTTTTTAATAGCAGTCCAAGGTCATGACCAAGATTGGATTGAAATCTGTTGACAATTCCTACAACATAGCATATATCAGGATGAGTACATAACATTGCATACATCAAACTCCCAACTGCAGATGCATATGGAATTCGATTCATCTCCTCAACATCTTGAGGTGTCTTAGGACTCTATTCCTTAGAAAAGTGAATTCCATGCCTGAAAGGTAAAGATCCTTTCTTAGAATTTTGTATTTTATACCTAGACAACATCTTGTCTATATAAGATGCTTGAGATAATGCCAATGTTCTGTTCTTGCGATTCCGAACTATTTGGATTCCAAGAACATACTGTGCTTCTCCCAAATCTTTCATTTGGAATTGTGAAGCCAACCATCTCTTGACGTTAGCTAGATATTCTACCTCATTCTCAATGAGTAGAATATCATCAACATACAACACCAGAAAAGCGACAGTTTTGTTGACGATTTTTTTTGTAAATATAGGGTTCGTCAATATTTAGTCAAACCCATAAGATTTGATCGCAGCGTCAAATCTCATATTCTAGGATTTAGAAGCTTGTTTTAATCCATAAATGGATCGATTAAGCTTGCAAATTTTTTGCTCTTGACCCTGCTGTATAAACCCTTCTGGTTGAGACATATAGATACTCTCTTCAAGATAGCCATTTAGAAAAACTATCATGACATCCATTTGCCATATTTCATAATCATAAAATGTGGCTATAGACAAGAGTATTCTAATAGGCTTTATCATGGCAACTGAAGAGAATGATTCTTCAAAATCTAACCCCTCTCTTTGGGTAAACTCTTTTGCCACAAGTTTAGCTTTGCTCTATACCTTACCAGTTTGGTCTCGTTTTCTCTTGTAGATTCATTTGCAACCGATAGGTTTTACCCCTTCCGATTGATCTACAAGTTCCCAGACAGAATTGAAATACATAGATTCCATTTCAAGGTCTATGGATTTAATCCATTGGTCTTTGTCCACATCATTCATTGCTTGATTAAAAGACAATGGATCCTCTAAACCATCATCTGGTATGATGACTTGAGTTTAAGCTAAACCCATGTATCGGTCAGGCTGTTGCACAACCCTCCCACTACGATGAGACATTCTCAACACTTGAGAAGGATGTGAAGTATCAGTTTCATCAATAACTCTTGTTGACGGACCTGCTTTATCAACAACTCTTGTTGAAGGACCTGCTCGATCAACAACTCTTGTTGATACATTTGTTCTTTCTCTGGATATTTCTTCTATTACTAGCTTACTGTGAGGTTGATGGTTCTTTCTATAATCTTCCTCCAGGAATGTTGCATTTGTTCCTGAGGATCATAAAAGAGACTACCTTTAATTTTTTTTGGGTAACTTACAAATAGGCATACTATTGAACAGTGCTCCAACTTTTTAGGATTTTGCATCAACACATGTGCTGGACAACCCCAAATTCTGAAGTGATATAAATTTCCTTTACGTTCTCTCCAGAGCTCATAAGGTGTTCCGGAAACACTTTTTGAGGGAACCATGTTCAAAATATACACTGCAGTCTGAACTGCGTGTCCCCAAAAAGAATTTGATAACTAAGGGTAACTCATCATGGAACGAACCATGTCCAACAACGTTCTGTTTCTCCTTTCTGCTACACCGTTCTGCTGAGGTGTGCCAGGAGCTGTGAGTTGAGACTGAATTTCATGTTCTATCAAATAGTTCTAGAATTCTATGTCCATATACTCACCACCTCGATCTGATCGAAGTGTTTTTAATCTTTTTACCTAATTGGTTCTCGACCTCAGCCTTATACTCTTTGAACTTTTCAAAAGTTTCAGACTTTTGGTACATTAGGTAAATATGCCCATACTTGGAATAATCATCTATAAAAGTAATGAAATATTCATACCCTCCTCTTGCTCTAACATTTAGAGGCCCACAAAGGTTTGAATGAATTAGCTCTAGAGGTTCTTTGATTCTAAGACCTTTTCCAAAAAAGATCTTTTTGTCATTTTACCCTCAAGACAGGACTCACATGGTGGTAATGAACTGTCTTCCAACTTGTTTAAAAGACTATTCTTAACCAATCTCTCAATCCTGTTGAGATTTATGTGACCCAGTCTCAAGTGCCAAAGATAGGCATTTGGAGAAATCTTCCTTTTCTTATGAGTCATAGCAGTTTTAAACATCTCTATGTTCAAAATAGCTTTGACCTTAGTTGGTTTTAACATGTACAAGTTATTTTTTAATTTTGCAAAGCAAATTTGTTTATTACCCATTTTGATGAACACTTCTTCGAAATAAACTTTATAATTTTGTTTTAGCAAACAAGAGACAGATAATAAATTCCTTTTCATAGAAGGAATATAATATACATTTTTTAAATAAATGTACTTATCTCCTATAAATAACTTCATATCTCTCATTGCTTTGGTTGAAACAATCTCCTCGGTCCCTACCTTAAAGATTGTTTCACCTTCTGACATCTGTCTTTAGGAACTTGTTTCCTGTGAGATAGTACATACATGATTAGCGGCACCTGAATCAATTATCAAGATTTTATCATTTTCCACTAAACATGCTTCGATAACAAGTAAATCATATTTATCTTGTTGTTCGAATTCAACATTCTCATCAACATAATTCATAATTTCATATGAGTTAGGCGATAGAGGACAATCCTCTATTAAAACTCTTTTGGTATAATCAACCGCTAGTAATTTGTTTGTTGATTTGATTTTACTATTATGTACATCGGAAGTGAGTATTTTAGAATTCGACATGCTGATAAAATTCAAACAAATTCTAATTAGCAAATTGTAACTAAATCCAAAATCAAGTTTTAGCACAAAGTAATAATGTACCCATAACCATTATTTATTTGCAATGATATTTTAGTGAGTCAGAATATGTGCTACCGTGGGGTAGTCAGATACTCTTTCACTAAAACAAACAAATTTGATCAAACACTATCCCTGGAATAACTCTTATTCCTATAGTCGTTTAGTTATCGTTTTCGATCAAGATTCTTACTAACAACTTAGTAATTCTTGTAAGTGTGACCCGCCATTTTAAGATCCTATAGGATGTATGAATTTTCCTCCGAAATAGAAGACAACATCTAAAACGGAACTATAAGACCCTATTCATTTTACTGAAGCCTGAATTGTTCCAAATCCTATGTTACAACCCTCCGTGGGGATAGTCGTCGCTAAACGACTAACAAAGGGCCGTTTAAGGCTAACCAGTAGGCGCAACATAGGAATCTCACGGTTCAAACTAATGGAGGAGACCGTAGAATATATTGACACATATCCTTCACCCACTTACAATGAACTACTTCCTCCGTTTACCTTGAAATTCACTCATACAAAACACTCTCCATAAGGAGGCCACTTCCAAGGTGACACAAAGCGTCATATGAATCTCACGGTGTAAACTACATGAAGACATCGCAGTTGAAATCTATTTATCGTATAATAGACTTATGTTTGAACAACTTCCTCTTATTCACCGAAATCTAGATTTAAGCTAAAAATACTTTCTGTAGAGAGGTCACTTTCAGGGTGACACGAAGTACCACTTAAATTTGGATTGTGAACACTTAGAGATGTTAGAACTAAAAATAACGTATCATATATGTTATTAATGTCCCACTGAAGTTTTCTAATAACTCTATCATATAGAAGTTATTAAACTGCCACTGAAGTGTTCTATTTGGGTATATTTATACTTAGGTTCTTTTCGGCTAATAAAAAAGCCCTAAGTCTATGTGGTTTATCCAAGTATAACTCTTATAATTGGATTTTAACCTATGATGTCTAGGTGATAAACCATTTTATTACCTCACATCACTCACGTATACTCATAAAACTGGTTACCAACGTTTAATAATTCGCTCATAATCCCCAGGTAGGAGGTGTTCCGTAAACCGTCAACTTAAGTACCCCTAGTCGGATTATATACCCGTTGAGTTTGTAACCTAGATTTTATAAGTTTTAACAATTAAAATAGGTGGTCAACCTACGTGAGCATGCAGCTGTTGTTTATGGATTTTAAATTTCTAACACAATTTTATAACAACTTATAAAACTTTAGACATGCTATTCATCCATAACATACTTGATGCATTCAAATTTAATATAACATTTATATTAAATACAAGAAATCCTAACATGCATACTATATATTATAACAATTATAACATACGTTCAATGCATGTTACAAGCTTCCTATGATGGGATTTTAAATCTAAATGGCATAGTATATGCACATACAAGATTTATTTAATTATAACATACATCAAATGCGTAAATAATTAAACACAGACTGATATGGTTCTAGTTTTGACAAAAAAAAAAGCAAACAAAACCTAATTATTACAAATAGCTTTCAAACCGCTCCCGAACCGCTCGAACCGCTCTAAAACGAACCCAAGTAGCTGTGAACCGAACACAAAACCATCTGAACCAGACCAACCAAGTCTGAACTGAACCAGCCAAGCACCATTCGAAGCTGAACCGGACCAGACCACAAGAGAATCGGTTCGAACTGGCAGCCCTTGCACATGTTCAAATCTCGCTAATCCTCATCGTTTAGCAATGACGACTATCTTCTTGCATTTTTCCTGATCGTTTTAGTAATTCATTGATTGTTTAGCACGCGCAAAAGGTAAACGAACGCTTAATGCCATCGCATAGCATTCAACCCATCGCCCAACTGCCACAACAAAAGTATATGATATATGCGAAGTGCTATCGCATGGCAAACTCAACGCATCACTTAGCTCCCGCATAGAGGTAAACGATCATGTATTGCTATCGCATAACAACTCAGCTCATCATTTAGCTCTTGATCAAAGATAAACGATCATAATAAGCGATCGCTCAGGTTATCGTAATGCTCTTCATAACTATCACTTAGTTCTATCGTATAGAACCAAACAATCATTTAATGCCATCGGTCTAGCGTTGCATGTCATTGTTTAGTTATCCCCGCGTAGCTAAACGATCGCTTAGCTCCTTATAGGAACATCATCGTGTCATTTTGTTAGTTCCATCGTATAAAACTTCAACGTATCGCTTAGCACTTCGTCTACATGATCGCTAGCTCCGCATCTAAACGATTACTCAGCGTATCGTGTAGCACTTCATTGCATCGCTTAGCAACACATCGTTGCTAAACGATCACATACTACCATTGTTTAGTAATTTCAAATATCGTTTAGTTCCCACGCCAAAGCCTAAACGATCGCTTAATGCTATCGTAATAGCAAATTGAACGTATCGTTTAGCCTCCCGCAGATACACATCGTTTAGAGTTCAACATCACAACGACCAGCACCCATTGCTATACGATCATCTAGTTTTTTCTTCACATCGTGTAGTGTCTGGAGCTAAAGGATCGTTATTGCAACTAGAACCTCAGCGACGATAAGGACAGAGGCTGAATTTTTTGGAAACTGCAACTCTGTCTCTTCGATATTTCTTTGATTATACAACTTAATTTTCAACTCCAATGACCCCCAAATAAACTACAAACTTTTGAGAACACATTAATGTTCATCAAGAAAGAGCCAATTACAAATTAAATAAGAAATTAAAGAGAATTAAACAGCCAAAACTCAGAAAACCATAATCAGTGCATCCATTTCATTATTCTCAATATAAAATACCCACCAAACCAAAAATTAAACTGAATTGAATGCTTATTTGATGCTCTGATACCAATTGTAGGATGTATCAACAGCAACGGAAGCACAATGATCATCTAAGCATTCAAATTCACTAATTTTGGTAAAATATAAAACATGCTTTTGCAGAAAAAATGAAGTTTCAAGACATACCTCTGTGTAAAACTTTCTTCAAAAGCTCCATCTCCAGCTGCTATCTTTCTCCATTTATCTTGTTGTACGACACCTCAAGATCTTCCCCACTATTCTCTTGGTACTCTAGATTGAGTTGTGGGACTCAAAACAAGCTTGAATTAAGGATGGAGGAGAAAAGCCTCACTGCTGCAACCTTGTGAAGAAACCTTTCTTCAAATAAGTTTTCTCCCAAAACTCTATAAATTGCATGCGATTTTCACTCCAATCTCTTCATTAATATTGCAAATCAACATGCAAAGAGAAAGAAGTTGCAAAGAGTTGCAACCTCATTCTTGGAGAAGACAGGCCAAGACATTGCTTCATGTGTGAGCTACTTAGCTGATGGATAATGGAAAAACCATTTTTCCATTTTGTGTTTTAGTTTTCCAATTTTCCAATTTTAATAAATCTATTTTGATTTAAAATAAAAAATTAATTAATTTCATAAATTAATTATTAAAATAAAACTTAATTAATTTAATATCAAATATTAAATTAATTTGACACATATCCATTTTTATATATTTAAATCATATTTAAATATATAAATTCTCCTATTTCGTTTAATTCTAAAATTAAATATAATTATATCTCATATAATTACTAATCCCCTTAATTCTAATTTGAATGTTTCAAATTAACTTATCACGCTATTCTAGAGCTAGTCCGTTACGAGCTAGTAGAGGGACCTCGCAGATCCTACAGTCATCGGCCTCCAACAATCCAAGATTAATTGGCTAAACTCATTAGACCAAATTAATCTCTATTCGTTAACTAATGGGTCATTCCTCTAAAGCCCATAGTTGCACTCCCCTCACAATAGATATATTATGTCCACATGATTTAACCATAATCAGGAAGTCGACCCTTCACAGATTGTTCGTAATAATGGCTAGGTCAAATATATGTTTTACCCTCGAGATTACGTCTTATTCCTCAAGTCCCTACTGATCGCCTAATGAACAACTAGTTCGTGATCCAATCACCAAACCAAAATCTCTCAGCTTAGTAAGAGGGTGGGGCTCCTTGTTCAAGACTTGGATTCAGTACTTGAGAGAACAACCTTTCTCCTATCCTTAAATCTGGTAGGTGTAAACTCCATCTTGCACCCTATGTCCCCAACTATCTATCCGATCTTACCCCTGAAATGGAAGTCTTATCGAGCCGGCGCTGTTGAGCCAACCCTCAACTATGCAAATCTAATGGTAATCCTGAATAAATAGTAATTTATAGTTAGCTCAGGATTAAGATCGAGTTACCTAGGTCATCTAGGTGATATGGTTAGTCTTAAATAGTAAACAACGTTATAAAGTAAGAGTGACTTATTTCTTGGTCCTGATCTTATGCAAACTCATTGCATAGGACGTCCCCACTACTCATGTCATAACATGTACGAATTAGGATCACATCGTATGTAGCACTATACAATTCTTAGTAACAACTACAGAGTAGGCCATATCCAATGGTGTTACCAAAATAAGGTACCCAACCTCATTCATGTACCATAGATCATATTGACTATTTACTCGAACCCGATCCACTTTTATGTCTCCACATAAAGTTCAAGTATTCATACAATAGTCATGGGTCTTAGTTTATTGGATTTAGACTTTCATACAATTATGAGATCAATAACATGTATATTGATTATAGAAAATGTTTATCATTTTACAAACTACGAGTTTTTAGGACATGAAACCCAACATATCAATGGTGATTTGTTGATTATTTAATTAGGCTATCATTTGATATTCATTTATACCTACTATAAGTGATATTCTTTTATTGCTATCACGAATGATATTTATTACTAGTAGTATCACTAAAAGTATCTATCATGTGATAACATTAGAAGGATATCACTGATAGCATTTTTAAGTGATATCCCTAATAGGCTACTATGAATGATATGAAGGTAATGTTTCTATAAAATGATATTGTTGTTGTTTGATTTTAGTATAAATGAACAAAGGAAGGGATACTTGAAGGATTTGGAAAAAACACTCAAGAAGTGTAAGGTCCATAATGTAATGATATTTTATCAATTTATATATTTGTAGTTGCTTTTTTCTTATATTTATGTTGTTATATAAACAGAAAAATATATTAATTGTTCCTAAAAGTGAATGGGGAAATCTGTTGAATGTGAGCTTCTTTATAACATTAGAAGTCTTAGCCTATAAATAAGCTTTAGATGAGTTATCACTCCAACTATTTAGGGAAGACCCTTTTGGGTACGTTTTAAACATGAAAATGAAAATGGTTCCCATCCAACTCATATCACACCTCATTGGAAAGCAATGCCCAACTACAAAATAAAACATCTTGGCCATCAATATAGAAGGACACATTTTAGAATTTGGCGAGAAAATTGTTTAGTTAAAGGTTTGAATTGTGATGACTACCTTGTAGATGATTTTTATAGTGAAAACGAAGCAATAGACAACACATTTAGGAGCTTCTTCAAGACCAATACAAATATTGTAAGAAAAGAGATTCAACCTACCTTTAATGTTTTAGGTTATTATACCAATATACTTATTGATCTAAAGGTCAAACTTGTCACTTGTGTTTTTGAAAGAGCTTCATAATTCCTACACAAGAACATAATAAAGTAAGTTGGAAGTATCTAAAGATGTTGGATGTGTTGGGATGTATACCTTAAAGGATTGTAGTTAATATGTTATTTGAAATAATAGTTTATCGTTTTATATATGCAATTTTTTATTAAAAAAAGATGCACGGTTATTTTATGGAACTTGAAAAATATGTGGTAGACATATAGGTGGATCATGTTCAAGTAATAACCTAAATGCTTTGTAGTTATGGATAATGTTGGGTGCCTTATCCTAATGACACTACAGATACGACTCACTTTCTAATTGTTATAAGAGTTGTAATGTATTACAAATGATTTAATCCTAAGCATTCATGTGGAGACATATGAGTGGAGGTATCCTATACAAAGACTTTTTATAATACCAGACTACAAATGATTAATCTCTCTTTATAACACCGTTGACTGAAGAGATTATCAATTCATAGGATGATCATAGTTGACTGAACCTTAAATTCTCGAGTTATGAACTATTATCTATGAGGGCAATCCTTTGATCTATATCGATGAGAGTGGTCAAATTCTCCGACTTAATATGTCTACTACTTTGGAGATTTGTCCGAGTAGGAAGCTAAGAATATATCTACACAAGATGGAATTCACTCCTTCTCGTCTTTAGAGTAAGAAGATAAATTGCTCTCATAAGGGTTGATTCCGAGTCTTAAATATCGAGGCTTCACCCTCTCACTGGCCCAAAAAGGATTAGTTCATAGTTGGACTATAAACTGTTTGTTCATTAGAGGAATCAGTGATACTTAAGGAGTTAGATGTAACTACAGGGGTAAAACAGTAATTTGACCCAACTGTAGCTACAAGCGATTCGTGGATGGTCAACTTACTGTTGATTGGTTATATTCATGGACACAAAAATATATCTACAGTGGAGTTATGGGTCTTTAATGGAGTGACCTGCAGTTAATAAATGTTGATTAATTTAATTAAAGAGTTCAATTAATTAATCCAGTATCATTGGAGCTTCTAATCTATAGGTTCATAAGGTCATCATGCTAGCTCACTTAGGGTAAAACAGGAATCAATTAGTTTTAGATTAATTTCAATTGTTCAAATTAAATAAGGAAATTAATTGTATAAGATAAATTTAATATAATGTATATAGACATATTATAATATAAAGTTGATTTTGAATAAGATTCAAAATTATACTTTTAAGTGCATGAGAGAAAAATATTTAAATAAGATTCAAATATTAATTATATGAATAGGATTCATATAATACTATAGGTTATAATTAATATGAATAAGATTCATATTAAAACAATATTAATATGAATTTGATTCATATTTAAACTATAGATTAAGAGAGTATATGTATATTAGTAATTGAATATTATACATATTAAATTAAATATATGATAATTAATTAATTAATTAACTATAATTCATATTAAATTAAATATATGATAATTAATTAATTAATTAACTAGTTAATTAATTTTTTAATTATATATATTAAATTTGAATTAATATATAAGTTATTTAAATGAAATTTGAATTTAAGGAAATAACTCCCACAGGAGTTATTTATCAAATGTGGAAGGGAGTTATAAGTCCATCACCAACCACTTGATCTTGACTCATAAAAAGTGAAGGAGAACTTTTTTGTGATGTTGATTCATTGATTCATATCGCGGAAAAAGAGAAAGAATAAGAGTTTCATTATACAAAAAGAAATTTTTCTTTCCCCTCACACACAAAAAAAAACCTCTCTCTCACAAGAACTCTCCCTACCAAATTAAAGATCCCACAGTCATAGTCATTGATCCTTGTCCGAAGAATAGCTAGAAAATAGAGTGGCAATGTCTTACTACGAGTTTGTGAAGAAGTTTCGATATTCGTGAATTCGTGAAAAGGAGGATCGTGTTGAAGGAGGTCTTCAAGAGATATTCATCTATTTCCCATAAAAGCATGTTGTATGTAAATATGTTTATCCTATCCATGTTGTATTTCTCTATTTTTCAAGTTTCCAAAGCAAATTTCAGTGGCAAGTGCTTCCGCTAAGGAATTTGATTTCTTCAACTGGTTTCAAAACCAAAATTGTGCCTCTACTTTTCATTTCTAAATAAAAAAATAGAGAAAAGGTGGGTTGTTTTCTGCATAATGTATGTGGGTTTGTGTAATAAATGCTTACAAATATTGACACTTAGATTTAGAACTTTAACTTTGATTTGATCAATGTTCCCAATGTTTTGGCATTTATTTTAGTCCGGGTCGCTCATGGTGAAGTGTTTGTTGTGAAAAAGGCCAACAACAAAGGTGAACACTACTACAAAATTAAATTTGCACTATACTTTTATTTAGACATATGACTCTGGTTTTTTAAAAAAACAATGTTATGATGTTGTAGAGATTGAACTAACCATGGTCTAAAATGAATACACCTATTTAGACACCACACAAATTAAAAACCATGGTCTAAAGGTATGTTCTAGACTACGGGATTTTAAAAATAGTGGTGTAAAAAATTAACATTGCACCATGATCAATAAAAACCATGGTGCAAAAATTAACTTTGCACCATGAATAATAAAAACCATGGTGCAAAAATTAACTTTGCATACACCATGATCAATAAAAACCATGGTATAAAAATTAGCTTCTCACCATGGTCAGTAAAAGATATGGTGTAAAAATTAACTTTGCACCACCATAAAAAAATCATGGTGTAAACTATAGTGTAAAAATTAACTACCATGATCAATAAAACCTATGGTGGAATGATTAAATTTGCACCTCAGTCAAGAAAAATATTGTGTAAAAATTACGTTTGCACCACGGTAAAAAAACTATATTGTAAAAATTAACTTTGTACCACGGCTAATAAAAACTATGGTGTAATAATTAACTTTGCACCATAGTCAATAAAAATCATAGTGTAAAAAGTAACAACACACCATAGTTAAAAAAGAAATCATGATGTAAAAACTATAAAACTAATTGTACACTACAAACATAAAAATGGCACTACAGTCAATAAAAACCATGTGAAAACTAACTACACACTACAAGTAATAAAAATTGTGGTCTAAAAATCCAATTATAGACTATATTATTAGCAACCATAAAAATCTAATATTAACTTTCTACCATGACAAAAGTATATTGTAATCTCTTATTTGATTGTATTGTTTTACTTTAAACTTACTTATTAAAACATTTAAAAAATACTGCAGTTGAAAATCAACATTTGCACCCTAAAATAAAATGTTCTCTAAATGATAATTTTATGTGAGACTAAAATTAAATTTATTGGTTAAAATAGTGATCTTATATTTTCAAATATTTGAAAATTTTTCACTTAAAAAAATCCCACTAGTTGTAAAAAAAAAAAAAAAAAAAAAACCCTGGAAGTGATGGTGGCATTGGTGTTACCCATTGTCCAACCCATTTTTAATTCTAAAAATAGGTGTTTTTATATGTTGCTTAAACGGCCACCATGAAATTTGAAACCATTATTTTGGCCACTACTCGAATGAATTAGAAATTCATCTAGTAAATTGTTTTAGAATGTCATTTAGTAAATTTCTAGTCTTTTGGAGTTTAATGTTGATCAACATCGTTTGTGATAGTTGGATTAGCAATATCTTAATTCTCCAATTTCTCTATCAAGTAACAAAATAAAATCATTCAACATTATTTAGATTCTTGCTTCCTCTCATAATTATTTAAATTGATTTTTAATTTCTAGTTGTTGGGTTTAATTGTTCAACATTTTTGTTGTTGAAACATGTTATTTGATATACATTCTTAGTTATTTTTTTAAGTGTCTTTTTTAAAAAGGACAAATTGAAAATAATTAAATACCCTAAATATATTTTTGAAGGGTTGTTTTGTTGTCTCATTATAAGAGAACCT
This sequence comes from Benincasa hispida, assembly GCF_009727055.1. Taxonomy (NCBI): domain Eukaryota; kingdom Viridiplantae; phylum Streptophyta; class Magnoliopsida; order Cucurbitales; family Cucurbitaceae; genus Benincasa; species Benincasa hispida. The sequence continues at coordinate 55,955 of NW_024063731.1, read as the reverse complement.
CATTTTTGTCTGTAAAGATGGTAAAATTTCTATTTTATCCTAATACAATAACTTGTTAAGATGTTAAATTTTCTTCTAGTTAGAATTAGAATATTGTAACTTTTTTTATTTCAATGATTTTTTCAATTCATTATCATAATATAATAAATTGTTATGATGTTTATTTTTCTTCTAATTAGAGTTAGAATATTGTAACTTTTAGTTCGTTCGAGGACTAAAATTATTAATTATCTTATTTGCAACATATAATAACAATTCATTGTAACACTTTTAAGGCTTCAATTTTTAATCATAAAATCTCTAATGGTATGGTGTATGTTGATAGTTCATATAGTTTTTACTTCAAAATTGATAATTTATTTAGAAATGTCAACTTGAAGACACTTCAAAAGTGAAATTAAAGTTTAATATGAGCACTCTACTCTTAAATTATGAGAATTTTAAAGTTCTATATTTTAACATTTATCTTTTGTTCATTTTCTTTCAATTGATCAGGTTGAAAAAGAAGAACACATGCTCAAGTTGAGATTGTTGAAAAGTACAAAGAGTGGGAACAATTTCTTCAAAAATACTTTTATGTAGAAAATGATGTATAATAGTTTTAGTTTGCTCAATAGGTTTAGTGCTTTTTCAAGTCATTGTATTCTTATCTTTCATTTATGTATATAATTTAATTGGATCTTAGTCGATTAAAACTATTCATCTACCCCATATTAGCAAAACTATCCATCTATCCATAACAACTATCACATGTACCAATCCAAACCCTCCCCTCCCCCATGCATATATTAAGCTATTCCAATAAATATTACTCCTATATGGATATGAAGTATATTCAGAAATTGATTAGCTGGAACAAACACATTCAAAATGACCAAATTGTACTATCACCCACGATCACATGTAGAAACCCAAAAATTCAGCCAATTGTACTCGCAACTCAACTAACTCGATTTGTGAGTACGGGTTCCTTGTATGATATAAACATAAAAGTTAAATATTATAATGGATTCTATTTTTTCCTACGCTATTTGAAATGTCAAAATAATGATAACATACCAAATCTTAGATGACAATGTTTCTTTTGTCATAATATCCATCATATACCTCATGACGTAGTAACCACATTCGGTGCTCCCAACTTGTAGAGGACGTTAGTGAAAAAAATCAGTAAATAAGAATGGAGTAATCCTTATGCACTAGTGCGCAATGACCACTAATTAATAAAATATAATTAGTATTTTTATTGCTAATGGAAGTTTGTTGACTACAAAATTAAAACTGATAAAAAAAAAAATACATCATTTGGCTCATCCAGGATTAAAAGGAGCAAGAACTATTTAGTTTGCCTCTGAGACTATTAGTCTATTACACAGGTTTCGAGTTTTAACTTCTTGAGAGTTATGTCCAAAAGAAATGAGAGATGGGTCTACAAAAATGTATTGTAAACTTTCCTTTGGATAAAAAAGGATGAGTGCAAGTACATACAAAAAATTTATAACATAAATATAGACGACCTAAATTGTAAAGAAATGTCAGAACTAAAGTCTACAAAAGTAATAACATTACTTACGCCATTTAAGCCACCAAAGTCATTCTTTTGACTTCATCCTGTTGGGATTGGTATCTTAATTCTCTCGGAGTCTCGTAGTTTGTAAATTGTACACATTGTTATGAATAAAATAAGACTTATTTTGTTTTTGCATTTACTCATATCCAATAAACGAAGCTCTATGGTTATTGTATGTAAACCTAAGAATGTATATGAGATATAAAAGTGGATCATGCCTTAAGTGATAACCAAAAAAGTTCTGCAGGATAAGTATTAAGGAGGGATACCATATCCTGGTGACACGGATACGACCTGCTTTGTAGAGGTTTACAAGTGTTGTCAACTACTACAGATGGTTGATCCTGACCATTCATGTGGATACATGCGAGTGGGGGTATCCTATACAAAGAGTTTGTATAAGACCATACCATGAGATGAATAGTCTTTTTATATAACGCCGTTCATACTTGAGACTTACACTTCACCTTAACGACCATAGGTGATATGACCTTAATCCTGAGTGTTTTGGGAACTTCTGCTTTGAGGACGATCCTTTGATTAGTATGGGTAAGAGTGGACAAATTGCCGACTGAACAAGCCTACCTTTTTGGGGATTTGTCTGATTTGGGAATTGGGAATACAATTACACGAGGTGGAATTCACTCCTTCCCCGAAGGCGGGGTAAATAGATAGTTTGCTCCCTTAAGGGCAGATTCCGGGTCTTGAACATAGCGGTAACAGCCTCTCTTTGGAAGAGAGAACTAAGTCATAATAGGACTATGACTTATGTTCATTAGAGAGATCAGTGGTACTTAAGAAGTTAGATGTAACTATAGGGGCATAACGATAAATTGGCCCAATTATACTTACGAGCGATCTAAGAAGGGTTATCACACTGTTGATTGGTTGATATGGATACAAAATATATCTATAGTAAGAACAGTGCAGCTGTCAGTCTTTAGTCGAGTGCATGGCAGGTAACGGATGGTAGATTCCGTGACTAAATTCCGTGACTAAAGAGTTTAGTCAGTTATTCATGTAACGTTGGAGCTTAAAGCTACAAATCCATAAGGTCCCCATGGTAGCCTAATGAATTCAAGTTGAGAATCAGTTCTTGGGGTTGATTTGAAATGTTCAAATTGACAAGAGGAAATTCAGTTATATATAATTGGTGCGATATATGAGATACATCAAGTAGGGGATTAATATAAATGAGATTTACATTAAGTACCATAAAATAGAAAAAGAAATATGGTTTATTGTTTCATGAGATGAAATATTAAAACTATAGGTTATAAATATAATATGGTAAGTTGCTTATCATATATATTTATAATAATATTAATTATTGGATAATTATCTCTTTTTTCTCTAATAACCAATTGAGTAGGAGGTTATTGGTGGTTTTATGTTAACCGTGAGATAAAAGAAAAAATATTTTCCTAAATTTAGAAGAGTTGCTTAATTCGGAAAGGAACTCATGGAAAGACTATCAAGTGGAATTGTTTCACTAAACGATAGCTTGTAGAGAGACTAAACGATTGTGGAATGTTACTATACGATAATTCACTCAGCTGGTCATAGCTAAACGATCGTAGGCCATTATCTATACGATAGTCTCCCATTTCCTCAATCGTCTACATGATTGTTGTTCCTCTGGTCTCTTCCTCTAACTAATTCCACACAGAGCCCACACTTCTCGATTCTCACACCGAGAATGCCAAGGTAGCCATTGTTGTGGTGTCCTCACTCAACTCAACTGAGTTTGAGGTTTTGGAGGCCATTCTTTGTGTACTCGCATTATTAGTGTGTTTGTTGTTGGTGATCGTGCTGTGTTGCGGTTTTTGTGTTCGAGCGTTCGTGTATTGTTGTCTTGGAGACTAAACGAGTGTTCGTGATCNGGTTTTTGTGTTCGAGCGTTCGTGTATTGTTGTCTTGGAGACTAAACGAGTGTTCGTGATCGAGGGAGTCTGAAGAATAAGTCTTCAAAGGTAGGATATTTTATCCTTTGATCTAATTGTAAAGCATGTTGTAATTTCTTATTGTGCATGACCTGTTAGTTTTCGTTTCTTGTACTGTAATTGTATATGTTCAGTATGGAATGGAATTTGGAACGATCATTCCGTTGCTCATGAAAATCCTCATGTCTGATTTCTTTCAATTGGTATCAGAGCCAGGTTGTTCTGATATTCCAAATTTCACTTCTGTTTTGGACTTCTTTTACGATCCTGGTGGGTTTTCTGCATTGTGATTAAATATTAAATGCATTTGTGGATGATGTTGATGAATGTTTACGGTTTAATTGTCTCTGTTTAAATCTTTCTTTAAAATTACAAAGTATTAGTTTGTAAGGATCCCTATGTTTTTTAGTATATTTAACAAGAAATCGAGTTTGTAATTCAAAGTGTTTAACTTTGTCGAGTTGTTCGTGATTAAGTTTTGAAGCATGGAGATGAAGTTCTCAGCGAATAAGAAGACCAAGAGTTGGTCGTATCGTGTAGCCTCAGGTAAACGATCGTTGGGATTTGGCTAAACGATCGTGTAGATTTTTCTACGCGATTGTGTAGTATTTACTAAATGATCGTTTAGTTTGCTCTATCGCGTAACATTGGTTGTCCAATCGCGTGGACATTGGAGGTAAACGATCGAGTGGGAGCATTTGATGCTCATCATTTAATAAAAGGCACACGCACTAAACGATTGTGTAGTTAGCATGCCTCATCGCATAGTCACTGACTACACGATCACGCGGTATAATACTTTGGTGTTCATTCACCGATCGTTTAGACGATTGTGCTTCACCACATTGTTGTCATTTAGACGATCGTTTAAGGTTTACGTTATGCATTGTGCGCTGCACGATCACGTACCTCTTGCTTCATCGCATAGTAAAAGGTATATGATCGTTGCTAAACTATTGTTTAACTCTAGAAGCATAGGTAAACGATTGAGTAAAGCGTTTACTCTTTCGTGTAGGCTATCAATCGAGTTTGGTACACGATCAGTGGAGGCGCGAACTTTGACTGGGAGGTTCAAGACCTGGTTTGCCTGTTTGAACCGATGACTCTTTGCTATTTGTAATAGTTAGCTTTAATTTTGAGGATTTTGAGGTTAATTATCCCGGTTCATCAACTTTTGTTTAATATACATGAGATGTAAGTGGTTTATATTGGTGTATGACATATAGATTTGAAACCCACTTTAGGTTGTGCAATTATTCATGAATCATGTATTATAAGTGTTGTAATATGGCATGATGAAATTACAAGAAAACATGCACATGCATGAAATATAAGAGTTATATTTACGCGTGCAGTAAGCATATTCATGCATCACTTTATATTATAAGCGTTATAGTATAAGGGTGAATGGAATCATATGTGCTTGGTTCATTGCTTATTTGTATAAATGTTACATAAAAGTAGCAATGAATGAACAATACATGGAGCATGACAATTAGGCTTGTAACATTATGAATGTCTAGTATGTGTTTGCTTCGCATTGTGATTGGTTTTGGTTGTTTCTGTTATAATCGATATAATAGAAATTAGAACTAAAATCGATAAGAAAGAGTTGCATGTAGACTTAGACGAACTCATGTTTTAAAAGAGTTTTAAAATTGGATTGAGATAGACCTAAGTTCAAGGTTCTAATGACATTAGCAACCTAGTTTAATCTTTTAAATCAATTTAATAGGATTAAATTGATTGCCATAAAAGATTAAAATTATATTAAATCTATCTATAAGGGACCTTTTGTCTAAGGCGGGTTCTGTCTAGGCTGGGGTACTTAAGCTGACGGAAAAGAAACACCCCTATCTAGGAACCTACCTGGAAAGGTGAACTAGATAGATTTTTTTGCAAGCCATGCGACAGTTGATCAAAGACTTCGTTAAAGAGTTTAATGAATGATGATCAAAAGTTGTTCAATTATCCAAGATTAAAGTTACTCCTGAGCAAACCTAAAAAGTCATTTAATTAAAATGTTTAGTCTTTTCTTTTTCTAAATAAACTAAACCCTAGGTTATAAACTACTCAGTGGGTGGAAGATATATATATGATATGTCAATGATTCCACTCACGTTTCTCCCTGAATGTTCACGCCATGAGATTTGTGCTTGGCCTCGTGGTGCCATGGGAGCATCCCCTTTGGATGGTGTTTGCATGAGTCAATATCAAGGTGGACGGAGAGAGTGTTTATAGTAAGTGGGTGAAGGGTGTGTGTCAACACGTCCTACGGTCTTCTTTATTGGTTCGCACCGTGAGATCATTCTTGCACTCCCTCGTGGCGCCTTGTGAGGTCCCCTTTCGGATGGATTTTGTGCAGTTGGTCAATATCAAGGTGAACTCCAGAAATGGATAGGGTCACTTTAGTTTTTCCCCAATCGGATTTTTTCCCTTCAGATTGGCTGCTTGGGGCAGAACTCTAGGGCCTAAAATAGCAGGTCACACTTATGGGAAATTGTTAAGTAAGTTAATGATTTCTTGACCAAATCAATGGTGGCTAGTCATTATAGGAACAAGAGTTGTTCTTGTAGTAATGGCTGGTTGAGAATGTCTCAATTCAGAGGAGGGATAAATTGACCACTCTTCGGCGGCTTTTGTCTCAAACCTTTGGATCGTCATTATAAAACTCGATGTCACACAAGGTTCATGTTAGTTTTGTTAAACCATATTGGATTTTGTATGTTTTTCAACGAGTATTTATTTAAAAACTAACGTAGGTCAATATGTTTGTTTTTTTAGCAACATGTATGATTTTCCATTAAATATCACTAATTTGACTGATTTCATACAGTGGAAAGAGTCTTGTAAAATGTATTTCTTGGTAAATGACCTCGAGTTTGTCATGGTTAAGGAGTGTCCTTAAGTTCCGACCCTTGATGCATTGCGAAGTGTTCGTAATGCATATGAGATGTGGATGAAGGCTAATTCATTAGCTCGAATTCACATATTGGCTACAATACCTGATGCTTTGGCCAAAAAGGTTGAGAACATGGTCATTGCATGTAAGATCACGAACTCATTGCAAGAACTATTTGAACGCCAGTTCTTACCTTTCGAGCACAGAGGGATGGATGACAAAGACATCAATAGTGTTAGTTTCCAAGTTAATCTCCAGGAAGAGAAAGCAAATGTTGCTGACTCGGTTACAGTTCATTGACGAGAAGTGTTCTCTAAACTTGGAGAATATTTAGGTTATGATACTGATCCGACTACTTTCCAAATGAGGAGGATGTTTAAAGATAGAAAATATGATTTATTGATCTTAGAGACATGTTTGGTAGAGAATGATGATTCTGCCTGGATCCTTGATTCGGGTGCTATTAATCACGTCAATTCCTCTTATTAAGGATTTAGTTCTTGGCAAACGTTGCCACATGGAGAGTTGACTCTTCGAGTTGGTACTGGCGAGGTTGTTTTAGCTATTGCTGTAGGCAGGCTGAAGTTATTTTTGGACAAGAAACGTTATCTGTTACTGGATAATGTTTTGTAGTTCCTCATATCAAGAGGAACTTAATCTCGATTTCTTGTCTCATTGAACAAGATTATACCATCTTTTTTTCTAAAAGTAAAGTGTTTAGTTTCAAGAATGGAATGGAGATTGGTTTTGGTTCAATGGAAAATAACTTGTATGTACTAAGGTCGATAGTCATAAAAGCCTTGTTTAATAATTTAATACAGTGACAATAACTAAAAGACCAAAGGTTTCTTCTATGGAAAATGCCCATCTTTGGCATCTAAGGTTAGATCACATAAACCTCAATAGGATTGAGTAGTTGGTGAAATGTGGACTTCTAAATAATTTAGAAGAAAACTCCTTGCCGGTGTGTCAAGATGACAAGTGACCTTTTACTGGAAAATCTTATAGAGCCAAGGAAGTCTTGGAGCTTGTACATTCAGACCTCTGTGATCTAATGAGTGTTAGGGCTCAAGGTGGGTATGAATATTTCATCTCTATATTTCATCTCTTTCATAGATGATTATTCAAGTTTAAGGAGTATAAGGCTGAAGTTGACAACTTGTTAGGTAAAAAGATAAAAACACTACGGTCTGATCGTGGTGGAGTGTATATGGACTTTCAATTTAAAAACTATATGATAGAACATGGAATTACGTCTTAGTTCTCAATTCCGGGTACACCTTAGCAAAATGGTATATCAGAAAGGAGAAACAGAACCTTTTTGGACATGGTTCGGTCTATGATGAGTTATGCTCATTTTCCAGACTTGTTTTGGGGTTTTGCGTGGAGACTGCATGTTATATTATAAACAACATTCCCTCGAAAAGTGTTTATGAAACACCTTTTGAATTGTGGAGAGGCCATAAAGGTAGTCTACGCCACTTAAGGATTTGGGGTGTCTGCCCCACGTCCTTATGACTATCCTGAAGAAATTGGAACCGCATTCGAAAGTTTGCCTCTTTGTAGGCTACCCTAGGGAAACAAAGGGTGGATACTTCTATGATCTGAGTGAGAACAAACTGTTTGTTTCTACAAATGTTATCTTCTTGGTTGAAGACCACACCAGGGATCATAAACCACGAAGTAAGCTTATTTTATGTGAGACTTCTAGTGAGACTACTGAGGGTTCAACAAGAGTTCTTGAACAGACTGATAGATCAACAAGAGTTGTTAAGGTCGGTACATCTAGTCCACCATCTCAAGAGTTGAGACTGCCTCGACGTTGTGGGAGGGTTATGAACCCACCGAAACACTACATGGGTTCGACTGACAGATCAACAAGAGTTGTTGAGGTCGGTACATCTAGTCCACCATCTCAAGAGTTAAGACTGCCTCAACGTAGTTGGAGGGTTATGAACCCACCAAAACGCTAATGGATTTGACTGAAGCCCAGAATGTCATTTCTCATGACGGGGTCGAGGATCCATTGTCTTTTAAGCAAGCAATAGAGGATATTGATAGGGATGAGTGGATCAAGGCCATGAACCAGGAGATAGAGTCTATGTACTTCAATAAAGTCTGGGAACTTGTGGATCAGCCTGATGGTGTAAAACATATATGGTGTAAGTAGATCTACAAGTGAAAAGAGGTGTAGATGGAAAGGTGCAAATCTTTAAGGCTAGACTCGTGGCAAAGGGTTATACCCAAGTCAAGATAGTGGACTATGAGGAAACTTTCTCTCCTGTTATCATGCTAAAGTCTATCATTATACTTCTGTCCATAGCCGCATTTTATGATAATGAGATATGGCAAATAGATGTCAAGAATTCCTTTCTTAATGGTCATCTTGAAGAGACCATCTACATGGCTCAACAAGAGGGGTTCATAGTTCTAGATCAAGAGTAAAGAGTTTGCAAGCTTAATAGGTCCATTTATGGGTTGAAATAAGCATCTAGACTGTGGAACATTAGATTTGATAGTGCGGTCAAATTGTTTGACTTTGATCAGAACATTGATGAGCCTTGTGTTTACAAAAAGATCATCAACAGCTCATTAGTTTTCCTGATACTGTATGTGCATGATAACCTACCCATTGGGAATGATGTAGAGTTTCTGACTGACATAAAGAAATGGCTATCCGCCCAGTTCCAACTTAAAGATTTGGGTGAGGCGCAGTACATTCTAGGGATCCAGATTATTCAGGATCGTAAGAATAAGAGTTTAGCCTTGTCTCAGGCATCGTACATCGATCAAATATTGATCAAGTATAGGATGCAGGATTCCAAGAGGGGTTTGTTATCCTTTAGGCATGGAATCGTATTGTCTAAGGATCAATGCCCTAAGACACCTCAAAAGGTTGAGAAGATGAGATGGATTCCGTATGCTTCAACTGTTGGAAGCTTAATGTATGCAATGTTGTATACCAGACCCGAAATTTGCTACGCCATAGGGATTGTCAGTCGTTATCAGTCTAATCCAGGATTAGATCATTAGACAGCAGTCAAGACGACCCTCAAGTATCTTCGGAGATCAGGAACTACATACTTATGTATGGAGAGAAGGATTTGATCCTTACAAGATACACAAACTTTGACTTTCAGACTGATAGAGATTCTCGTAAATCGACATTGCGGTTAGTGTTCACTTTGAATGGAGGGGCTGTAGTGTAGCGAAGCATCAAGCAAGGATGCATCGCGGACTTCACTATGGAAGTTAAATACGTAGCCGCTGGTGAAGCAGCTAAGAAGGCTGTTTGGCTTAGGAAATTTCTTACAAATTTAGAAGTTGTTTCAAATATGGATTTTCCGATCACTCTTTATTGTGATAACAACGGGGATGTGGCGAATTTGAAGAAACCTCGGAATCATCGTAGAGACAAGGATATCGAACGAAAATACCACTTGATTAGAGAGATTGTGCATCGCGGTGATATGATAGTTACGAAGATCGCGTCGGTGCATAATGTCGCTGATCCATTTACAAAGGTTCTCATATCTAAAGTGTTCGAGGGTCATTTGAAGAGTTTGAGTCTATGGGACATGCGGCATCTTGTCTAGGGCAAGTGGAAGATGATATTGGGGTATAGAGTACGCCCTAATTTATTGTATATTGTACTTGTATCATTCATGTATTGTACACCAATCTCTCGAGGCATTAGGACAAGTGGGAGATTGATGGGATTGGTATCCTAATTCTCCCGGAGTCTCGTAGTTTGTAATCTGTACACATTACTATGAATAAAATAAGAGTTATTTTATTTTAGCATTTACTCATATCCAATAAATGAAGCTCCATAGTTATTGTATATAAACTTATGCATGTATAAGAGATATACAAGTGAATTATACCCTAAGTGATAACATAAAAAAGGTTTATAGTATAAGGATTAAGGAGAGATACCTGACCTTGGTGACACTACGGATACGACCCGCTTTTGTAGAGGTTTACAAGTGTTATGAACTACTACAGATATTGATCCTAACCATTCATGTGTAGACATGCGAGTGGGGGTGTCCTATACAAAGAGTTTGTATAAGACCGGACCACGAGATGTATAGTCTCTTTATATACGCCGTTAATACTTCAGACTTACATTTCACTCTAATGACCATAGGTGATATGACCTTAATCCTGATGTTTTGGGAACTCTTGTCTTCGAGGGCGGTCTTTTGATTAGTATGGGTGAGAGTGGCCAGATTGCCAACTCAACAAGCCTACCTTTTTGAGGATTTGTCTAATTTGGAAGCTGAGAACTCAGTTACACAAGATGAAATTCACTCATTCCCCAAAGCAGGGGTAAGTAGATAGATTATTCCCTTAAGGGCTGATTTCAGGTCTTGAACATAGTAGTCACATTCTCTCTTTGGAAGAGATGACTAAGTCATGGTAGGACTATGATTTATGTTCATTAGAGGGATCAATGGTACTTAAGGAGTTAGAAGTAACTACAGGGGCATAATGGAAAATTGGCCCAGCTGTACTTACGAGCAAGCTGTGAAGGGTTATCGTACTATTGATTCGTTGATATGGACACAAAATATATCTGTATTAACGAGAGTGCAGCTGTCGGTCTTTAGTATAGTGCCCGACAGTTAACGGTTGGTGGATCCTTTGACTAAAGAGTTTAGTCAGTTATTCACGTACCGTTGGAGCTTCAAGCTACAGGTCCATAAGGTCCACATGGTAGATTAATGGATTCAATTTGAGAATCAGTTCTTGGAGTTGATTCAATGTTCAAATTGACAAGAGAAAATTTGATTATATATGATATGATTGGTGTGATGTATGAGATACATCAAGTGGAGGATTAATGTAAATGAGATTTACATTAAGTACCATATAATAGAAAAAGAACTATGGTTTATATATTTCATGAGATGAAATATTAAAACTATAGGTTATAAATATAACATGGTAAGTTGGTTATCATATATATTTATAATAATATTAATTATTGCATAATTATCTCTTTTTCTCTAATAACTAATTGAGTGGAGATTATTGGTGGTTTTATGGTAATCGTGAGATAAAAGGAAAAATATTTTCCTAAATTTAGAAGAGTTGCTTAATTTGGAAAGGAACTCACGGAAAAACTATCAAGTGGAACTTTTTCACTAAACGATAGCTGGTAGAGAGACTAAACGACCGTGGAGTGTTACTATACGATAGTTCACTCAATTGGTCATAGCTAAACGATCGTAGGGTATTATCTATACAATAGGTTGTCATCTTCTACACGATTGAGCATTCGTCTATACGATAGAAACTTCTCATCTCCCACTTACTCAATCGTCTACACGATTATTGTTCCTCCGGTCTCTTCCTCTAACCAAGTCCACACAGAGCCCACACTTCTAGATTTTCACACTGAGAATACAAAGGTAGCCATTGTGGTGGTGTCCTCACTCAACTGGATTGAATTTGAGGTTTTAGAGGCAGTTCATTGTGTATTCGCGCTATTCGTGTGGTGGTTGTTTGTGATCGTTATGTTCGAGCATTCGTGTATTGCTGTCTTGGAGACTGAACCAACGTCCATTATCGATGGAGTTTGAAGAATAAGTCTTCAAAGGTATGATATTTTCTCTCTTGATCTCATTGTAAAACATGCTGTAGTTTTGTATTGTATATGACCTGTTAATTTTCATTTCTTGTATTGTAATTGTGTATGTTCAATATGGAATGGAATTTGGAATGATCATTTCACTGCTCATAGAAATCCTCATGTCTGATCTTCACATCCACATGACAAAAGTTAATTATGTCTTCCTGCAGGATAACTCTTTCGACTTATGCCAAAAAGCCCAACTGGAAGTTGTAAAAAAATACAAGGACAACGAATATAGGAGCTATTTGTATTAGAAAATCCAAATTTTATGAAATTTTCCACAGCCAATTGATAATCTTTGAATAATCTACTCTTGTGCATCCATGATTTATCTATGATTGTAAATCTAGTAAGAAATGCGATAAGCAATGATCAACTTCCAAAAACAAATTGTGGAAAATAAACAAGTTCCCAATACATACTTGTCATTTCTAGCTCTACAACATTCCAACCTGGAGAAAGTAAGACAAATTACAAGTCTTCAACTACATTTGAGCATTAAGATATCTTGAGAACGAAATTTTTCATTCAGGAAACCAAATTAATACGGAACCAAAGGAAGTAATACTCAAGCAACAAAAGCAATTGAATTGATATCAATATCTACATGTTCTAGTTTTTCCCAAGGGTACCCTATAAGCTTTAAAGCTCCTAGCCCCACAATTTCAAAATGAAATATAAAAGATAGCTTAAAAGCATCATAAAGTCCTCATTTCAGTTCTATTAAACTTAAATGAAAATATAAAAAACAAAAAACAAAATTCAGATTGTAAAAGAGGTTGCAACAATAACATAGCAATAGAAGATAATAAATTCCAGACATTAATAATAGAATTTGGATTTTAGTAGTCGACATTATAAGTAAAAGTAATATTATCTAAGAAAATATCATTCCATGGAAGAAACCGAACAAAAAAAAAAAACTCAAGCTTCACTCCTAAATGCCCACACAATATACAACACATATCTCTCTCCTAAAGCCCTTTAGAAAATCCACACGAGGTCGGTCCATAGGGAATCTATGCTGTTTAACCTAATTTTAAACTCGAATTAGTAGCTAGAAGAGGGGGTTTCGTTTTTGAAAAGAAAATTTAGAAAAGCTAAATTTATTAATTTTAGAATCTTGCTAATTAACCACTTAGTAGTATTATTGTTGATCTAGTTTAGTTAGGTTTCTCATCTTAATTATTCTTGATAATCATAGGCATTTATTAATTTTAGAATCTTGCTAATTAATCACTTAGTCTATGCAACTCAAAATGTTGAGAATGCATAACCCTAATTTTCTTGATTAAGCAATTAACCAAGCCTAAATGAAACAACTAATAGAGGTGATAACACATATCAATTGATCATTTGCATTAAGCAAGAGCTATCTTGACTAAGATCAAAATAGTATGGAAAGACCTAATTCACTAATTCAATAATTCTTGAATCAACTAAAAATGCACCATTGTAATCAAGATTGATCCCAATAACCAAGAGTTACATATTTGCATTATTTAGTTCATAAAACCTTAACAAATTAGACATATTGATATATCTTACTTTGGCAAGTATTGAATTAAGAAAAAGTGACCAAGTTCTCTAAAGTTCAATATATAAAAATTCAATATCATTAGGTGAAGGTTGGCTCAACGACCCCGGCTCAATAAGCCTCCCATTTCAGAGGTAAGACCTGGTAGATAGCTGGGGACATAGGGTGCAAGACAGAATTCACACCTACCCGATTTAGGGATAGGAGAAAGATGGTTTTCTTAAGTACTGAATCTAGGTCTTCAACAAGGGGCCTTGCCCTCTCATTAGGCTGAGAGGGATCTTATTTAGTGACTGGATCACAAACCAATTGTTCATTAAAGGATCAGTTGGAACTTAAGAAACAAGACGTAATTTCAGGGGTAAAACAGAGATTTGACCTAGCCATTATTACGAACAACCTGTGAATGGTTAACTTACTAATCATGGTTATATCGAGTGGACATAATATATCTACAGTTATATCTACAGTTACTTGAAACTCTCTTATTATTGTATGCACATGCTTTATATACAACCAAAATTAATGAGTTAGAATGCTTATTGATCCTTGTTGCTTCTGCTGCATGCTGATATACTCCTTCAATTATCAATAAAGATGTTATTCGACATTACTTCAATAAAGTTGTCATTGAATCTATAAATTGCGCTTATAAATTCTTAATCCAATAAACTATGATCCATGGCTACTATATGAATACTTGAACTTTAGGTTGGGTGTCTTATTTTAATAACACTATCGGATGCTGCCCATGTTTTAGTTCTTGCAATTTGTTGTAAGATACCATAAACAAAGTGATCCTGATTCGTTTATGTATGGATATGAGGAGTGGGGGCGTCCTATGCAATGAGTTTGCGTAAGATCGAACCAAGAAATAAGTCACTCGTACTTTATAACGCTGTTTATTGTTTAAGACTGACTATTTGTCACACCTCGTTCTAACCTAAAATGAAGCGTGAAGATGTTAAATATCACTTCTCTCTATGACATTTAACGTCCCAACTCTTAACATATCCTATACTGAAGATCAAACCCAGACATCCAAAACAATTTCAAAAAATAACCTTTGTTCATTGACAGAGTTTAGGAATTTGATTCAGTTTAAATAACAATACTGTTTGAAAAGATTTACAGACCAACAGCAATGATTATTTTGAACAAAACCTCCCATGACATGTAACTCATAAGTTCTTGTTGTTCTGGAATACTTTCAAATACATACACAAACAATACAATAGATGTTTAATAACACTGGTGGCGTTTGACGTCTCAGCAGGCACTCAGAACTTGTCGCTACCTGGGGGTGGGGAAAAACATAAAACATGAAAAGCATGAGCTAAAGCCCAGTGAGTGGTCATTTAGTATAAATATAAATTTTCTCTTTCCAAACATCAACGAATTATAAAAAAAACATTCTATAAATTGTTGGAAACGTATATAAGATTCATTAATAGCTCAAACTCGTATTACTCAAACAATGGCATGATCATATTTCATATAAATCACATTATAAAACACATTCAGGCGTCATCAGAAAACCACACAAACTCTGTACCCAAATACTCGTTTACAACGGCGGGTTACTCTAAACAAAGAATGCCCCTCGCGATCTAAACAAAATCACAAGGTCATACGTGCATGCAGAGCTGCCTCAAGGCTAGGCATAGATACACACCATAGGCCCAGGTTACTTTAGACTCCTCGGTAGACTCTAGCCACATCTGACCCTGGTGGTAGCCCCTTTATAGCCTGGGTGGCGCTATAGGCGTAGGTTCCTCTGGACTTCTCGATATACTTTGGCCGCATCTAACTTCGGTACCCCCCTGATCGCCTCAATGATGCTACTGAAACACATTCAAGTAGCACGGGAAAATAACCATCTCTCGAGTAAAAGAATTAGTAGTTTGAAACCACTTTCACAAACATTCAGCATTTTTAAGTTCAACATCAAGACGTTTTCATATAAAATCATACAAGTCACAATTGTGTAAACTCTGGTTCCAAACTACATTGTCATAAACCAAGCTCATATAAACCAATGAGAGTTTAGAAATCCTAATTTAAACATTTTTGAAATATTAGTCAAGTAAAACAGATCATGCCATCACATTTCATAAATCATAGCATACTATCATAAATAATTACTTTCGATATCAAAACATTAAAAAATAAACCACTCAGTGTTAATCGGCTCCTCCTCATAATTTTGGTTTCTCCATCTCCCGTTTATCCTGAAATTATATGCATAATCCTCTAGTTATCCTTCACATAACCATAATCTAATTATTTGAAAATTAATCTTCAAGTATAACCAATTTCACTTAAACTTTTGCCAAATCCCTAATTTGATCCAAGGTAGACTTTGCTTTGTAATTTGGTCCTTCAATTGCTCTAAAATTAACTCAAGACCTTAAAATTAATCTTCAATAGGAACTAATTCTATTCCAATTTTCCTTAATTTTTCTCATTAATCCTAATTAGGGTTTGCTTCAAATTAAAACCTTAATGAACTTCATAGTTGACTTAGGATCCCAATTTCTTCTAATTTCAGGTTTAAGGTATCATAACAATACCAATTGGATCCCTAATTATGCTTGAGAACACCTCAATTAACCTAAAATTGATTTTTCAGCTTTTAATGACTGACAATAGATGACAGATAGAAGTCAAACTAGGAAAGTCACCTCTTTCTTCAACCTCCAGCCCAGAATTTTCCAGATTTGGCCTCTGTTTTTCCGGTTAGCGTTTCAGACTTGCCCTAGAACTCCCGGAAAGCTTAATCATTTTCTGGCCATTTAAAGCTTAATTAGCCTATAAAAACCTTTTACTCATCCTCCTATTTAAATTACCTCAAAGTTTGGACGTCCAAATTGCCCTAGAACTCCCGGAATCGACCAAACTCTCCACAGTGCCCCTGTTTTTTTGGCAGGAAGTTGCAGAACTTTTAGAGTCTAAAATCAGAAATTCCAGGTAATAATGATCAAATTAAAGACCATAGAACTCTAGAAGGACCTTATAAGTAACTTACCTTTAAAGTTGGAGCTTCGAATTAGACTCTAACTCTATGAATTTGCTAAAAACCCGAGCATCCTCTGTTTTCGTGATAACTCTAGCGCCATTGTTTTTCTTGGTTTTCCTTACTTCTCCGGCTAAATTTCTGCAACTCAAGCCTCCTATGAGCTTCTTCTTTACGTCCTCTTTCATTTAATTGCATTTTGCCTAATTTTCCTTCACATGAACGACTCTAATTCGGAAACAATTTTTTCCACTTCTTCGGTCAGCCAAACTAAAAAAAAATCGAAATTCCCTTTTTCTCTTCGTTTTTCAGCTTCAATTTCCAGTTTAACACGTGCCCAGATGATTAATTTCCTTTTCCTCTCGATTGTCATCATTTTCCCTTAATTTCCTTTAATTTCCAGCACATTTATGCCCAATAAGTCTTAAACAAGCCAAATTTAATTTTAAAACTCAGAATTTACCAAAATTTCACCACTTTTCAAAATGTTGACTTTTCTTCTACTTTGACTTTGACCATTTGACCATTGACTTTGACAATTGACTTTGACCTATCCCACACATGCCAAATTCATCATCGAATTTACTTTACATGCTTAACTAGGTCCGTTACCCTCAAATTATTCCTTGAATTCTTATTTCCTCTTCCTAAATGAAACAAACGTCAATCCAAATCTTTTTATTTTTAATTATAATCTTAACAAGAGATCCACATCAAACTTTATCTCGAGTCCCCGATTCAATCGCAACTATATGCTTCATAATATTCTAAGAATCAGTAGAAGAAGAGAGGGCTCACACTATTTCTCTTAGATGATCTAGGTAACTCGATCTTAATCCTGAGCCAATTATGAACTTCTGTTTATTCGAGATTATTCTTAGATTTGCATAAGTGAGGATTGGCTCAACAGCGTCAGCTCAATAAGGCTTCTATTTCAGCAGTAAGACCTAGAAGATAGCTGGGGACATAGGGTGCAATAAGAAATTCACGCCTACCCAATTTAGGGATAAGAAGAAAGGTTGTTCTCTTAAGTACTGAATTCAGGTCTTGAACAAGGGGCCCCACCCTCTCGTTGGCCCGAAAGGGATCCAGTTTAGGTATATGATCACAAACCAATTGTTCATTAGAGGATTAGTGAAACTTAAGGAGCAAGATATCGTTAGTAAAATAGCATATTGACCTAGCCATTATTACAAACCACTTGTGAAGGGTCGACTTACTGATTATAGTTAAATCAACTGGCCATAAATATATCTATAGTGAGGAGAGTGCAACTAACGAGCTATAGTGGTGTGACTTGGTAGCTAAGGAATACTGATTAATTTGGTCTAAAGAGTTTTAGCCAATTAATCTTAAATCGTTGGAACTCATGATCTATAGGTCCATAAGATCCTTTTACTAACTCGTAAAACATTCCTTGAATTATTGAATTGAATGAATATAGAATGATATCAATTTGAATTGTTCAAATTGAATTTCAGTTTGAAAATGTTCGAATTAAAATTAAGGTTTGAATTCTAAAAAGTTCAATTTCAAATTAGGGTTTATATTAAATTGTTATTTAATTAATTAAAAATCAAATAATTTCAATTTTCAATTCAATTTCAGAAACTAGATTTTGAAATTTTTTATTTAATTAATTGTGAATGAATTAAATTTAGTTTTTAATTAATTTTAGAATTAATTAAATATAAAGGAATTGAAAATAAAAAAAAACCTCAGTAGTGGATTTATCCACAATTGATGGTTCACTGAAGAGTTGGAGCTGGAATCACTTGAAGAAAAGCTTGGAATTGGAAGAATTCATCAAAGGTATGTAGCTTAGAAACTCTCTTCTGATGTTTCTATTTAAGCATGGTTTTACAAATCAAATTAAATGTAATTAGTGCTTATTCATTCTGTTTGCTTCCGTTGCATGTTTTCTTATCCTAACACTATAGTGGTATGTCTCGGTTGTTAATGAATATTGATTAAATTCAGGTTAAACAGTTTAACCGATTAATCTCAAATTATTTGAGCTCATGATCTGTAGGTTTATAAGGTTCCTCTACTAGCTCATAAAAGATTAAACCTTGGATTAGAAAATTGTTCAAGAAAACACCCTAACCTTTTGTTTCAAAATGTTCAAGAAAATACCAGATGAAACCAAATGAAAAATAAGGAAGTCATAGATTAAGAAAGAAAAACATGAGGGAACTATAATGGTTGAATCCTAAGAAAGGTTCTATATTCATTCATAATGTCATAGTCTTCTATTATTATGAGCTAATACACATTAAAAAACGAGCATTCAACATCAAAAGAAATATAACTCTCAACTTGATCATCATGATCAAACAAAAGTCACTTAGTATTTTTCCCTTACACTCCTTCTCACTCGTCAAATTATAGCCATAAATGGCTAAAAGGTATTAGATATATAGTGGGATTCAAATAAGATTTCCATGTGCTGAAGAATGAAATCCACAACAAACATTGAGCAATCGAAGCTTCTATATCAGTTGTACATTTAGTTAGTCATTCGGTCTTCATAACACATAGTGGTAGATTGAACACACTAAGATATTATGCCCATTAATTCTACTACTCTAAAATTAATTTTAAATCTAAAATGTTTTTTTTTTTAATTTTCTTATAAATAGACGACAGATAGATTTATTTCTCCCTATTTTCCATCTCTTTGATTTTCTCCAAGAAAAAGTTTTTTTCTTGTTTCCAAGACTTTTCTGACGAGCGCTCGTCTGTCAAGAGTGTTCTGTTAACCTTAGGGAGAAATCGGTGTGAGACGATTAGCATTACATAGATCTGTAACAATCAAATAATTTTTAAACAATAGGTTTTTAACCGTCATACACTTTCATTGAAACATTAGATATGTAATCGTTTACTGGCTACAAGATCTGTAACCATCAAAACAACAAGTCATTCCCAACAACGTTACAACTTCAAACCTAAAGGATCACATAAAACAAGATTCGGATGCAGTAAAATATAGCATAGATTTTTTTGAATTTTCTTTTGAATGTAACGATCAGTGTATCTCGTAAGTAAAAATGAATTTTCTTTTAACTAGGATTATCACAATTTGTTTTGAAAAATAATATTTTGATTTAAATTAATGTGTGAAATTATGAAGATATCAAATCATACAAATAATAAAAAAGATATATGTGTTTTAAACTAATATATGATTATCACGAAATTTTTAGAAAAAATAAATAAATATTTTGGTTTTTGAACTAAAGATTAAAATTAGGAGGACAATCAAATCATTCAAATGAAAATAATGCCAAAAGAAAAAAAAAAAATTAAAAGATGGTTATGACGAAATTAAAAAGCAAATATTTTGGCTTTAAGTTAAAATTTGAAATTAAGAGATAATCAAATAGTCCAAATAAAATATTTTTTATATTTAACCCTCTAATAACATTCATATATTTTTCATCAAATACAACTAAAGTACGTATTTTATATCTCTTTTCCGAAAATATAGTGACTCCAGTAAAAATAAGATATTTGTAATATATAGTAGAATAAGAGAAAAAATCTAAAATGTATTACATCCTTAAAATATTTGTAATATAAATGAGTTGACTAGTCAATCTTTAAATCTTGTTGTACATATTTTTTTGTAGTCTTTTTTTTCTCTTCTTTGATTTTTGCTTCTTTTATCCATTTTATTTTTTTCATTTTCTTTTCTTTTCTTTTCTCAGTTTTTGTTACTTCCCTTTTTTTTTTTTTATTCTTTCCTATTTTTTTATTTTCTTTTATTTTCTTATTTTTTCCTTTTATTTTCTTTCCTTTATTTTTTTATTTTCTTTTATTTCATTCTTTTTTCCTTTCTCTTTCTTTTCTTTTCTAATTTTCTTTTCTTTCTTCAATTTTTTTCTTTTTTATTGTTTTTATTTTCTTTCTTCGGTTTTTTATTATTTTTTATTTTCATTTATTTTTCCAATTTTTGCTTCTTCTCTTTTCCTTTTTATTATTTTATTATTTTATTTTATTTTCTTTCTCCCTTCTTACCTTTCTTTTATCTTTTATCTTTTTATTTTTCTTTCAATTTTTTGGTTTTTGCTTTCTTTTTTTCTATTTAATTTTCTTCCTTTCTTTAGTTTTTTGCTTATTCTCTTTCTTCTTATTTTTAAATTTTTCTTTCCTTTATTTGAATTTTTTCTTCTTCCCCATTTTTTCACAAGAATTATGAAGTCGAGTTTCGTAGCCAAGACTTGAAAGTACTCAATTCATAAGTGACTTAACACCAACAAAACCAAATCATCAAGTTTGATTGTTATATCAAATAATAATTATAAATAGCAAATGAAAATCTATCCGTGATAGCTACTAATATTTTTCTATCATCGATAGCTTAATCTTTGATGGAAATCTATCATTGTTAGCCAACTTAGTGAATTTTAATTAATAAAGTTAGATCTCGAACTAAAATGTAAGTGGAATGCCTACAAGTTATCACTAATAGCTGTTTATCAATGATAGAAGCTATCATCGAAAAAGAAAATGGACTTATAAATGTTTGGGAATGACAAGAAAGGGGCAACATGGTGTTCAAGGGTTATGATTGATAGAAGCTACTACTGATAGCATGTTACAAGTGATAGAAGCTAATACTAATAGCATGTTTAGATTATTATATTTGGTGTTTAGATAATTTTCACTAACAGATTATTTGTTTGTTTAGATTATTTAGACGAAGCTTCGGAATATTTTATCATTTTTTTTATTTTTAAGAAGAAAAACTTGTTTTGACGTTTTCTAATTTCTCTTTAGGTTTGTGATTAATAAATCATACCACAAAAAGGAAAGAAAATAAATTTGTTAGCTCGAATGATAATATATATATATATTACATTACTCGATTCTTTGAGCATAGTGCTTGAACTGCTAATCTTGCAGATAAATTAGTAGCATTGCCCAATCCAAATGACTTTTGTAGATACATCAATTGAACAATTTTCCATACCAATGCAAGTCTTTTCCACCAAAAGAGCACTATTTGAAACATCCCATGAACCTTTTTTGAATGAACCACATTTTCCCTCTGGATTTCCATAGCTAGCAAATTGGATCTCAGAGATGATATGCCCTCCTGACAAGACAACTCTAACGTACTTCCTTCATTAGCACTTCCACATATTGTTTCCTATAGTGATGGTCTGAACTATGACTTGTTGAGGATTTCCACCAATTTCTTCAAACAAAACCAACGTGTTGTGTCATCTGATAGAAACGATCTTGGAACATGATACCATCTTTGGGAAGGATTCCCACAATTTCCAACGCACTGCTAGGGTCATATGCACCTCTATTAGTCACAGGTTGCGCTGCAACTATCATTGCCAGCAATGAAAGAAGGCCAAAAATCGACCTATGCTTTGTCCATTTACCCAAGCCTGACCTTTTCCCATTCCTTGCATGTCCAATGCTACAGGTCAATTCCTGAGGGTGTCTTAAAGCTTGTTTTTTGTACCATGTCATTCTCCTGCCAATAGGTTTTTTATTTTAATGTGCTTCCATTTTTGTTCTCTGTGAGAACATTGGGTTGTAAAGTTGCTTCATTTCTCCATTAATCCAACCTTATAAGACCATAAATTTGATGACAAATCAGTTGTGACATTTCCATCTCCAATAAGATAAATGGGACCTCCATCAATCCAGTTGGCATCGTGTCATAAAATGCATCATAATTTTTCAATCCTACTGTTCCACTCAAAAGGGTTATGGTGTTGGTTCCGACTTTTAATAGAATGGGTTTCTCAAATACAAAACTCTGGCCATTGCTTCCCCATTGTGATCCAATGTACCGTCTATTAACAAAGGCATGAAGCACATGACCTTTGTATTCACTTGTAGAGTTACATTTTGAAGTGAAGATGTTGAATTAGTTTCAACATTTGTCATATACCACAAGTAGTCACTAAAATCAACCGTGGTTCCTTTTTGTTCCAAAAGAAGGTTTGCATTAAATGTACCTTTTCCTTGTAGAGTATCTCTCATGGGCTCCGGGAGCCCAAACCCACGACAGGTTGTGCATTTTCCTTCTTCATTCTGCACCTTCACAAACATAGATGTTTGGGAATTGATCTTTGCAGTGTTGAAAAAGCTCTTTGTTGCAAACCGTTAAGAATGCTCACAGACCAAGCTGGTACAAAGTACTTTCCATCTGCCTGCAAATCTATGGTAGCATCATTGCTGGGCATCAGTGTTTGCTCAAAAAACAAAACCTCTCCCCTACTGTGGGGTTGGAGAATTTCGTTAAAGTAACAAAGCTACCAAATTTTTTGGTCTGAATGAGGTGCCGTTGGTAGAATCTCTCTCCCATTTTGATGGATTCGTGGAGTTGTTTGAGATGTCCCCATTTAGGTTGATTCACGTTTCCATATTCATCAAGTGGGGCGTGTTAATCATACGACGTAGTAATGAATGGACCTCCCATGTTCTTCCAAAGTTTTGTGTCTCCATGATACATGTAATAGTTGTTAAACACACCACCAGATTGAAAAAATCTTGCCACAGAAAAAGCTATATCTTCTGCACTTCTATAAGGGTCTTTATCGCCCCATTTCTTGAACCATCCCACCCAATTTTCAGTAAACATTTTTGGGCTCTTAGGATTCTTACGATAAAGTTATCACAATAGAATCCATTGCATGTATTAATGATAGGTTGTGGGGCATCACTTTGTTGGCACATGATCCATGGAACACCAATATTGAGAGATTCAGCCATTTGAGCACACCAGTTGATATATGTTTTTCCTGCGCTTCCATATGGGGTCATCACGTTTCCATACTCGTTCTCGATTTGAGCTAAGATTATTGGCCGCCCTGTGATGCAAAGAGGTTGGCTTGTTTGCACATATTCACTATCTTTGTTGTGAAAGTTTGCATTTCATTCTTGTAGACTTGATTGTCAGTTCGAAGTTGGATTCCCGGCATATTATGCAACCACAGTGGAAAGCCTCCATAGTTCCACTCGGCACACACGTAAGGACCAATCCTCATCACAACATATAGCCCAGCCTCTTGAACGAGTTGGAAGAATTTGATAAAGTTTAGATGTCCAGAGAAATCATATTTTCGTCGTCGAGGTTCGTGGCGATCCCAAAAAATGTACGTCTCGATTGCATCAAGTCCACCATCTTTAGCTTTTTGAATAAGATCAGGCCACATTGCTTCGGTGCTGCGTGGATAATGAATTGATCCTGAGAAGATAACACGCCGTTCACCATTGATAATTATGGCATTTGAATCATAGGAGACACTGTCTCCTTTACAAAAAGAAAAGCAAGATAAAGTTGCAAGGAGGGGAAGAACAAGCCATTGAAGGTTAACCATCTTTGATTTTACAACTTTAGGCGTTTGGTTTATGTCGGAACAATGTGTTTTTATACAAGGAATCTATGTAAATATGTGATAGGTATTTCCATCAATCTTTGTACTATATTTGTTAATGAATTCTAAATATAGGAATAATGTAAGTGAATTTAGCTGGCCAAACTTTATCGGTTATGAGTTGTCTTAGTGAAATTTGGAAAATACTCTTTTTAGAAAAGAATTTCAAAAATATTGTTCGACCTTATCCTGAAATAACGTATCACCCAATTAAAAATTTACACCAAAAGTCTGTTTTCCCAATAAGGATTTGCGTATTCATTTTTTCATCTTTGGTTTTAATTTTAAAGACATCAACTTCACATGAGTAATAAAGTATGGCTAATAAATTCAATTATAGTGAAAGTTGAGTTTGAGTTTGTCTCATTAGTGTGAAGCTCGTGAATTTGAGATATCTTTCTTCAAATTTTTGATTTTTTGATTTTTCATTTTGTGCATTGGGGTCATATATAAAATAGTACATGGTAAAAAGATAGGTTTCCATATGATTTTAGTCTTTCAACTCTAGGTTTAAGTTTTTTATTGTCCTCATTTTTCTAAAGAAGTATACATTTTGTTCCTTATTTTATTTTTAAGTTAGTCCTAGATTAAAAGGGAATTACTGGAGGAGTTTTTTTTGACTAATTTGGAATTTCTGGAAAAGAAGTGAAATTCAAGGAGACCGGGCCAGAGTTATGCTTGGGATATTCTTGAAGGAATAAACAGAAGGACTGTAAGTGGTTTTATTATTTTGTTATGTTGAATTCTATATATTATATGTTATGATATATATGTGTAATGTTTGGAAATTGGCATGATGGGGAAGTGCGTTTTCTAGATTTTATTGGTTGATTTAACTCATGATATTTTGCTTGTCGTGACTCGCATTTAAAACCGAGATTGTACCCGGAGACATTGTTAGCTTTCCTATAGCACGTCTAACGGGATAATGTGGACATGTGCACATTCGGTTGTTGGATCGGCACCAGCACGTAGCGGAAGAGATATGATCCATAAACACTCTAATTCATTAATTTTGGCATAAAAGAAACATGCTTAAACAGAGTTAATGGGTTTCAACAACGTACATTTAAAGAACCATTGAAATCTCTATTTCTAGCTGCAAAATCCTCCAAATCTTTGTGTAGACCACCACAAGATCTTCTCTACTATTCTTTTTGGTGCTCTAGATTGAGTTGTGAGACTCAAAATAATCTTAAATAAAATGGAATTTGAAGAAAGCTCGCTGCAACAACCAAAAATGAAGAACACATTCTTCATTTGAATTTTTCAGAAAAATCCATTCGGTTTAATCACTTCAACTTTTCTCCAATCTCTTCAATATATTACAGACTATCATGCAAAGAGATTTGCTTCATGGGATACAACTCATGCTTGGATTTATTGAAGCTTGAAAGTGGTGGGTTCCTAGTGAGCAAGTTGAAGATGAAGATGAAAAACCATTTTTTCATTTTTGTGTAATTTTCTATTTCCAAAATCTAAAATTGATTTTAAAATCAAAATTTATTAATTTTACAAATTAATTTCATAAATTAATTTTCTAATAAAATTAATAAATAATTATTTAAACAATTTAAATAATTCTAATTAATTTAATATCCAAAATAAAATTAATTTTACAAAATAAATTCATCTTTATATATTTAAATGATATTTAAATATATTTTCTTCAATTTCGTTTGATTCTAATTTGAACATTTCAAATTAACTTATCACGCTACTCTAAAGCTAATCCATTTCCAAGCTAGTATGGGGACCTCATGGACCTACATATCATGGGCTCCAACGATCCGAGATTAATGAACTTTCATAAGATTGATATAACCTCTATTCGTTAACTAATGGGTCACTCCACTAAAGCTCATAGTTGAACTCCCCTCACTATAAATATATTATGTCAACTCAATGTAACCATGATTAGTAAGTCAACCCTTCACAGGTTGTTCGTAATAATGGCTGGGTCAAATCTCTGTTTTACCCCCAAATTACCTCTTGTTCCTTAAGTCCCCACTGATCCCCTAATGAACAATTATTTTGTGATCCAATCAACAAAACTGAGTCCCTCTCATGCCAAATGAGAGGGCGGGATCCCTTGTTAAAAACCTAGAATCAATACTTAAGGGAACAACCTCTCTACTATCCCTAAAGCGGGTAGGAGTGAATTCCCTCTTGCATCCTATGTCCCTAGCTATCTATCTGGTCTTACCCCTGCAATGAGAGTCTTATTGAGCTGGCGTTGTTGAGCCAACCCTTACCTATACAAATCTAAGGGTAATCCCGAATAAACAAGAGTTCATAGTTAGCCAAAAATTAAGGTTAAATTACCTAGGTCATCACTTTGAAATAGTAAGTCTTAAACAGTAAACAATGTTATAAAGTAAGAGTGACTCATTTCGTGGTCCGATCTTGTACAAACCCTTTTGCACAAGGACACCCCCATTCCTCACGTCCAACGTGAATGAATAAGGATCACTTAATTTGTAGCACTTCAGAACTCCTTGTAACAACTGCAGAGCGGGCTGCATCCAATAGTGTTACCAGAATAAGGTCCCAACCTTATCCATATACTATAGATCATTTTGACTATTTACTCGAACCTGAACCACCTTTATGTCTCCACATAAAGTTCAAGTACTAATCCAATAGTCAAGGGACTTTTAGGTTTATTGAATTTCTATTCTAGCAATAGATCTATTCAATAACACCTTTATTGAATTTTTCAGAATAAGTTTCATTGTTTATATACCACGAGTTTTAGGACATAAAACCCAACAAACTTCCACTTGGACTAAAACTCAAGTGGTAACTTATATATCCGATATATAAGATTAATTTTCTGAGTTTTATAGCGAAATACAATAAACTAGGGCATCTCATACCCATCTTTACCATTCGGTATCTCTATACCCGATATTTCTTCCACTTGCCCTAGGTTATCTTGTATTCCTAGTCCTACTAGGTGATTCTCAAACACTTTAGCCGAGAGAATCCTTGTAAACATGTTAGTATATAATAGGCTTTAGATAAACTATATGAGGATAACATCTTATTCTCAATAATGGCTAGGAAGCACACTTTCCTCCTACTACAATGAGGTACTCTCAACTCTTTAAGCAAGACACATCTGACTTGTCTCAACAACTCTTTATTAATAGTTAGATCTAGAAATCTTTAAACTTTCTATACTTTGATCTAGCCATTAAAATATTTGAATATTTACAAATGGTTTTGAACAATTTGGTTCATAACAGAGGTTGCTAAAACAAACATAATTTTTTAAAATGAACATTTCATTTATCCCAAAAATATATACAATTTGTTCTGTACAAGATTTAAACGAAGTAGAATCAAGTAGCAATTTCTCCCACTAGATGAGCTGAGCAAATGGTCCCAAGGTCAAGTTAGCCTGGTTACCTTTCTCTACTCTCTTCTCGGCAACATACTGAGGGCAGTGTCTCTTCCAGTGCCCTTCTTCGTTGTAGTGGAAACATTTCCCTTTAACTGCAGCGTTATCCTTGCCTTTCTTTCCAGTAGGCTTCTTCTTCCCTTTCCTTTTACCCTTCTTCACAGGAATACTCATATTCTTTAAAGACGAGGAAATTTTTGCCAGATGGCAAGCAATACTTTCTTGTTTTGATTTCAAAATTGAAGCTATAAAAGGAAGTGCAAACTCCCTTCTTGATTACCTCACTCAAGAATTTCTTCAAGGGAAAACTAAAGAAGAGAGTGAAAGAGAGAAAGAAAAGAGCAAATGAAGTCAACTTGCAAGAAAGAAGAAAAGCATGATCAAGATCAAGAACAACAGCAACGATCAACACTTCCTCAAACCAAAGCATCGTATTCTCAAGTGTATCAATTTATCAAAGGCGAATCATTACCGATAATGGAGGATCGAAAAGGAAAAACACCTCAAGCATTGCCGTTATCAAATAAATTTCAAATGTTGGGATCTTTCATCCCTTCAAGGCCTTCTGCCTTAACCATCAACTTTTTCCCTATCAATTGAGTCGGTATAGACAAGAATAAATTTATAGAATAAACGAGTTTTTTTAGGATGGGTTGGAATATAATGGAAATTTGATGGAATTTTTTTTTTGAATTGATAGATTTACTTATGAATTATGGTTCAAGAGTTGTAATGTATGAGGTCTAGGTTTTATTATGGTTAACATCAGGCTTGGAGGACATTCCACTCTTCTCGGCAGTAGTAACATTTACTTCTAACTCTAGACCCTTTTTTCTCAACATTGTCTGGTTAGCTTGTAGCTCATTCAGTAGAATAGTCAAGTTGTATTCAATTTTATTCTTTAATGCATTCAAAATTGCAGAAAACTCTTCAGAAGAAATTCTAGAATAAAACCAACTAGACTTCTCTTGTCTGTGACAGCACCATTTACTTTTGTCACGTTAAAGTGGACCATCATGTCTAGGACATGTTCACGAACATTGGTCTCCACTTTGATGCGACTGTTGTAAATGTACTTAATGGCATCATGCCTTAGGGTGAAGGACAGTTGTCCAAACATCCCTTGCAGAGATTCCATAATCTCTTTGGAAGTACTCATATTCTCATGCTTCTTTACCAAAACATCAGATAAGTTGGCGAGGATATAAGCACGGGCTTTATCATTAGCCCTAACCCATCTATCATATACATCTCCAACATTTAGGTTTGTGTTAGAGTTAAGAATGGGAGGACAATCCTCAGTTATGACAAATCGCAAATTGTCTATCAGAAGTATTATGTTCAAGTTTGATTTCCAATTCACATAATTATCCCCGACAAGTTTATCCAATGCCAACACTTGTATTATTGAACTCGTCATTCTGAAATTATAAATCCAATCAAGTTTTAGCAATTTTAATAATGTACACAAGATTATACTTTTGCTACGATACTACATCAAGACATTCTTCACTAAATACTACCTCCAGAATAACTCATATGCCGATAGTCATTTAGGTACCACTTTTTGTCAGACATTATTAACACATAATAATTCTGTAAGTGTAGACCCGCAATTTTTCAGATTTAACAGAACGGTATGAGTATGCCTTCGAAATAGAAGACAATACCCAAAATAGAACTATAAGACCCTATTCATTTTAATGAAGCCTGGGTTGTTCTGAATCCTATGTTACAACTCTCCGTAGGGATAGCCATCATTAAACGAGTAGCAAAGAACCAGTTAAAGCTAACCAGCAGACACAACATAGGAATCTCATGGTTCAGACTAATGGAGGAGACTGAAGGTTATTATTATTATCTTTTTATCAATGTTTGCTTTGGTTTTGGATTTTAAAAATGATGTGTTGGGTTTATAAGTTTGAGATGTTCAACTATGTAATTTGTTTTTTTGGTTTGGTGCCAGTGGATTTCTAAATGACTTGTGCTATTTATTAGGTTTCTTTTGTTATGTTTGTTTATTTAATATGTGTCTATGTTTTTTTGTTTAATAGGTATCCATCAGAAAGTACAAATCAACCTTCAAAAGAACTGTTCATTGGAAGATTAAGAAAATCTTAGGAATTACAATTGAACCAAGAATGCTTCCAAAATATTATATTTACTTGCAAAAATAAACATGAAAGATACATTACTTTATTTTGTATCATTTGTATACTTTGTTCTAAGAAATGATTACATTTTTGTTCAATGTTAATATATTTATAAATTTTCAATTATGAATGAAAGTCATGGTATTTAATATGTTATGAAATAATTAATATGTGTGGGCTGAACTCGAGTCATGAGTTTATTTTTAACACAAATATAAAAATTTATATACAAATTATTCTTCTTGAGAAAAAAAAAGTTGAGCCTTTTATAGTCATGAGCAAAGCTATAACAAAATTTATATAGTGAAAAAAAAGTGCCATCAAAAGATTATTATTGTAATTATGGCTATTAGAAAAGACCAAAATACCTTACAATAGCATAAGATTAAAGCTATAAATATTTTATTATAGCGTTAAAAAAGTGCTATTATAAGATAAAGATAGCATATTATTTTAGTTATATAAATATAACTAAAAAAAGTGCTATCGTATCTATTATTTCTTGTAGTGATTGATTCAAAGAAATCAACTTCAGGGTTAATGTGGAGGAGCAGTAGTGGGGAGTATCAAGCAAAGTTATATTGCTGACCCCACATTAGAAGCTGAGTATGTAGCTGCAAGTGAAGCAGCAAAAGAAGCAGTATGACTTAAAAAGTTCCTAACTGATTTGGAAGTGGTTCCAAATATGCACTTGCCAGTCACCCTATATGGTGATAACAGTGGAGGAGT
This sequence comes from Benincasa hispida, assembly GCF_009727055.1. Classification (NCBI taxonomy): domain Eukaryota; kingdom Viridiplantae; phylum Streptophyta; class Magnoliopsida; order Cucurbitales; family Cucurbitaceae; genus Benincasa; species Benincasa hispida. Next base: position 25,646 of record NW_024063731.1, on the reverse strand, counting down.
TGTAAACTCAAAAGAACATTGAAGCCATAAACGTGGAAAGCACCTCGAGCGGAACTATCATCTCATCAGGGATATTGTACACAAAGGAGATGTAGTTGTCACGCAGATAGCCTCACAAGACAACTTAGCTTATCCATTGACAAAGACCGTCTCGGCTAAAGTGTTTGAGGGTCACCTAGTGGGACTAAGACTACGAGATACTTTCTATTAGAGCAAATGGGAGAAATAATAGGTGTCTGATGCCCTAGTTTATTGTATTTATACTTTTGTTTTTGTTCTTTCACTGTACTCAACAATGTATATATTTGTATATATTTATCCACTGGAGTTTTAGTCCAAGTGGGAGTATTTTTGGGTTGTATGTCCTAAAACTCGTAATGTATAAAGTTAAACATATTCTATTATTGTTGGTTTTTATGTCCTAAAACACGTAGTTTGTAAAAAGATAAACATATTCTATAGTCAATAAACTTATTATTGATTCTATAAATTGCATATGTAAAAGTCTAAATCCAATAAACTAGGATCCACTTAAAGTTTAATTAGTCTATAAAAACCTTTTACTCATCCTCTTATTTAACTTACCTCAAATTTTGGACGTCCGAATTGCCCTAGAACTCCTAGAATCGGCCAAAATCTCCACGGCGCCCCTATTTTTCCGACAAGAAGTTGAACTTTTAGAGCTTAAAATCAGAAATTCCAGCCAATAACGATCAAATTAAAGACCATAGAACTCTATAAGGACCTTATAAGTAACTTACCCTTCAAGTTGGAGCTTCAAATTAGGCTCTAACTCCACGAATTTGCTAAAAACCCGAGCATCCTCTGTTTTTGTAATAACTCTAGCGCCACTATTTTTCTTCGTTTTCCTTACTTCTCCTGCCAAATTTCTGCAACTCAAGCCTCCTACGAGCTTCTTCCTTACGTCCTATTTAATTTTGTTGCATTTTGCCTAATTTTCCTTACATGAACAACCCTAATTCGGAAACAACTTTGTCCTCTTCTTCGGTGCGCCGAACTCAAAAAAATTCGAAATTCCCCTTTTCTCTTCCTTTTCCAGCTTCAATTTCCGGTTTAACACGTGCCCAAATGATTAATTTCCTCTTCCTCTTGGTTCTCATCATTTTCCCTTAATTTCCTTTAATTTCCAGCATATTTGTGCCCAATAAGTCTTAAACAAGCCAAATTTATTTTTAAAACTCGAAAATTACCAAAATTTCACAAATTTTCAAAATGTTGACTTTTCTTCTACTTTGACTTTGACCATTTGACCGTTGACTTTGACCTATCCCGCACATACCAAATTCATTATCGAATCTTTTTATTTTTAATTATAATATTAATAAGAGATCCACATCAAACTTTATCTCGAGTCCCCGAGTTCAATCTCAACTATATGCTTCATAATATTCTAAGAAAGAGTAGAAGAAGAGAGGGCTTACACTATTTCTCTTAGATGATCTAGGTATCTCGATCTTAATCTTGAGACAATTATGAACTCCTGTTTATTCGGGATTATCCTTAGATTTGCATAGGTGAGAGTTGGCTCAACAGCGTCAGCTCAATAAGCCTCCTATTTCAGGGGTAAGACCTGGAAGATAGCTGGGGACATAGGGTGCAATAAGAAATTCACGCCTACCCAATTTAGGAATAAGAAGAAAGGTTGTTCTCTTAAGTACTGAATCCAGGTCTTGAATAAAGGGCCCCACCCTCTCGTTGGCCCGAAAGGGATCCAGTTTAGTGATTTGATCACAAACTAATTGTTCATTAGAGAATCAGTGAAACTTAAGGAGCAAGATATCGGTAGTAAAACAGCATATTGGCCTAGCCGTTATTACAAACCACCTGTGAAGATTCGACTTACTAATTATGGTTAAATCAAATGGCCACAAATATATCTACAGTAAGGAGAATGCAACTATTGAGCTATAGTGGTGTGACTTGATAGTTAAGGAATACTGATGAATTTGGTCTAAAGTGTTTTAGCCAATTAATCTTAAATCGTTGGAACTCATGATCTATAGGTCCATAACGTCCTTTTACTAGCTCGTAAAACATACCTTGAATTATTGAATTGAATGAATATAGAATGATATCAATTTGAATTGTTCAAATTGAATTTCAGTTTGAAAATGTTCGAATTAAAATTAAGGTTTGAATTCTAAAAAGTTCAAATTGAAATTAGGGTTTATATTAAATTGTTATTTAATTAATTAAATATATTTAATTAATTAAAAATCAAATTAATTTCCATTTTCAATTCAATTTCAGAATCTAGATTTTGAAATTTTGGATTTAATTAATTGTGAATTAATTCACTTTAGTTTTTAATTAATTTTACAATTAATTAAATATAAAGGAATTGAAAAAAAAAACCTCAGTAGTGGATTTATCCACAATTTGTGAATGCATGAGGTGGTTTTATTCTGATACACGCACCTAGCACTCTTTTGAGTGAAGTTTGAGGTGGCTTTCAACTGGATCTACATACCTACAAGTAGAAGAAGATTAAATTTTTTCTGAAATATCTGGTTGAAGAGTTGAAAATCTGTCTTTCTGAAAAAGCTCTTCTTACCGCAAAAACCCACACAAAGTCTCTTAAAAATTCACTCCAATTTTGAGTTTCACCACTCAAATTCAAAGCTGAGAATAGTAGAGAAGATATCTTGGTGGTTCACTGAAGAGTTAGAGCTGGAATCACGTGAAGAGAAGCTTGGAATTGGAAGAATTCATCAAAGGTATATAGCTTAGAAACCCTCTTCTGAAGTTTCTATTTAAACATTGTTTTACAAATCAAATTAAATATAATTAGAGTGCTTATTCATTTGTTTGCTTCCGTTGCATGTTATCTTATCCTAACACTATAGTGGTATGTCTCGGTTGTTAATGAATATTGATTAAATTCAGGTTAAAGAGTTTAACTGATTAATCTCAAATTATTTGAGCTCATGATCTGTAGGTTTATAAGGTTCCTCTACTAACTCGTAAAAGATTAAACCTTGGATTAGAAAATTGAGTGAATTTGAAGTGTTCAAATTCGAAATTAGGGTTTAGAATTTGAAATGTTCGATTTTATTTTTAGGGTTTGGATAATTATATTCAATATAATTAAACGTTTAAATTTATCTAAATTAAACGTAATTGAAGAGTTTAAAATATTTAAATATTTATTTAAATATTGAATACGTAAATAGGATTCATGTTTGAATTAGGTGTTTTATTAATTTAATATTCGATATTAAATTATTATTTAATTATTTATTTATTTAAAAAATCAATTTTAATTATAAAATTCAATTTTTAGAATTTATTTTAATTTTCATGTATATTAATTTTAAAGTAAAATTAATTAGAATTAAAATGATCAATTAAAATTAAAATTTAATTTGAGTGGAAAAATCCAACATTGACTTTTTTAGTGGATTTTTCCACATTTCAACACCTAGGCCAATCACTTAGGGCTGATGGAAGGCTTAATTAGCTGAATAAGTTAGTGCTTGCACGATCTATCTTGATGAATACTCCAAATTTCACGAGATTGCATTCATGCAATCTTATTTTCTGAGAATTTCAAGCAATAATTGTTTTCGCCTTCGAACTCTCTCAATCACACTCAATCCCCCTCAATTTTGAGTTTCTACCCCTCAATCCAAGGCTTAGAATCATAGAGAAGCTCCTTTTGATGGTCTATTAGAGTTTTAAAGTTTCAATTTTGTGGATTAAGCAAGGAGCAAGAGGAAATCAACAAAGGTATACACACATAAAACCATCTTTCTATTGAAACTATTTCTTTGCATGCTTTAAACTCAAATGAAGTGTAATTAGAGTGCCTAATGATTCTGTCTGCTTCCATCTTATGCATGTTTACTCAATCATGAAGGATATGCTACATGCCTGTATATTGTAGTTCAAAGGAAACTGGGATTCTAATATACCATCGATAGAATTTGCCTATAATAACAGTTATCGTTCCAGCATCGGAATAGCACTGTATAAGGCATTCTCTGGTGAGGGAATGTAGAAGTCCTTTATGCTGGGATGAAGTTGAAGAAAGGAAGTTATTGGGACAAAAACTAGTTCAAGCTACTATTGAAAATGTGAAGCTGACCAAGGAGAAATTGAATACAGTTCAAGATAGACATAAGAGTTATGCAAATAAACGACGTAGGGATTTAGAATTTGAAGTTGGTGATAGGGTCTTCCTCAAATTATCTCCAAGGAAAGGTGTCCTACATTTTGGAAGGAAAGGGAAACTGAGCCCGAGATACATCGAACCTTATGAGATTTTGGAATGCATAGTGCCATCAGCCTATCAGTTAACACTACCTATGGAGTTATCTAAAAATCATGATGCCTTTCATGTATCCTTCTTAAGGAAATATGTCCCAGATTGACACATGTTCTTGGGTCTCAACCCATGCAGCTAAAGGACAACTTATCATATGAGGAGGAGCCTTTGTGGATACTAGATATGGAGGAGTAGGTGTTATGAAACAAGACGATACTGCGGGTTAAAACGCTGTGGAGAAACTACATAGTAGAAAAAACTACTTGGGAGGGTGAAGATCGGATGAAAACCAAGTAGCCACATCTATTCTCCTGATGATCACTGAATTTCAAGGACAAAATTTCAATAAGGTAGTCATAACTTGTCAGCCTTAAATCTTTGTTATTTTACTAAATTTTTGTTATTTTACTTAAGCTTAAGTTAGATTTAAATAACTCATTAGGGATTTGCATGAATTAAAATGAACTCTGTGAAATTAAGGTTGCAACTTGAGCGAATTTTAGTCAAAGTGTTGAATATGAAAATAAAAAGGGAATTTTTTAAAGGATATTGTTACTTTTTAAGGAGAACTAAGGCTAAATAGGAAAATGTAGGGGAAAGAAGTTAAGCTGTGTGAAGGAAATTACCTAAGGATTGTAAATATAGAAAGGGAATGGAAAAGGTGTGAGACCCTAGAGGCATGGAGTTAGAAGTTTTCGAAATTTTGTAGGGAATTTGAGTAAGAATTGCATAATGTTAAGTAATTTCTTTTATATGAATTTCAAGATAATGGATGAGGATGAGATAAACAAGATTTAGTTGGTTGAAAAGTTGGAGGAGGAGCTGGCAAGAAATTAAGTGAGGCAAGGGACGTGTTGTTGGTTTCATATAAAAAGGGAAGTAGAATTGGTCAGTGTTCACAACTCACCGTTGAAAATCAAGAATTTCTTCAGCCAAATCTCATAAAGATCAAAGAAGTAGATGATGGGGGGAAACCATGGTGAATCTTGATTGGAAGGTTGGTGAAAATCAAAGGAAACCAAAAGCTGGTCTAAAATTCGGGCAATACTGAGTATGGTGAAGATATGAATTGATTTTTTGGCTGGTGAAGAGGACTCAAAAGCTCAAATTCAAAGGTTAGTTTCTTTAAAGGTTATTTAAGAGTTTTATGTAAGAAACTTTTGTTCAATTCGGCTGGAAATGGATAATTTTGTGCTGAAAATGCAATTGGAAACGAGGGTCTGATCAAGGGGCTATCGAATAAAAGTTTAAGATGACTAGCTTGTTGGAGCCTGTGGATGCATCATTGGACAATCGACACCTCACGCACACCCGTGCATTATCACATGCGTGCCAACCATGCACTCCACACGCTTCCTGCATTCAGTAGCGTCTGTCCACTCATCCTTTGCATTCAACAATGCTTGTCCATGCCTAGCGCATTGCAGCGTGTCGTCTAGCACCCATAAGCCTGCCCTTATGCACGTGTCCCAGCGTCCACACCCTAACCTTTTGTTTCAAAATGTTCAAGAAAATGCCGATGAAACGAAATGAAAAATAAGGAAGTCTAAGATTAAGTAAGAAAAACGTGAGGGAACTGTAATGGTTATATCCTAAAAAGGGTTCTATATTCATTCATAATGTCATATCTTATATTATTATGAGCTAATACACATTAAAAAACGAGCATTCAACATCAAAAGAAATATAACTCTCAACTTGATCATCATGATCGAACAAAAGTCACTTAGTATTTTTCCCTTACACTTCTTCTCACTCGTCAAATTATAGCCATAAATGGTTAAAAGGTATTAGATATATAGTGGAATTCAAAATAAGAATTCCATGTGCTGAAGAATGAAATCCACAACAAACATTGAACAATGGAAGCTTCTATGTCAGTTGTATATTCAGTCAGTCATTTGGTCTTCGTAACTCATAGTGGTAGATTGAACACACTAAGATATTATGCCCATTAATTCTACTACTCTAAAATTAGTTTTAAATCTAAAACGTTTTTTTTAATTTTCTTATAAATAGACGTCAAAGAGTTTGATTTTAGAGATAGATTTATTTCTTCCTATTTTCCATCTCTTTGATTTTCTCCAAGCAAAAGGTTTTTCTTGTTTCCAAGACTTTTCTGATGAGCACTCGTCTGTCAAGAGTGTTATGTTGGCCTTAGGGAGAAATCGGTGTGAGACGATTAGCACTACGTAGATCTGTAACGATCAAATGATTTTAAAACAATAGGTTTGTAACTGTCATACACTTTTTTTGAAACATTAGATATGTAATCCTTTACTGGCGACAAGATCTAGAACCATCAAAACAACAAGTCATTCCCAACAACGCTACAACTTCAAACCTAAAGGATCACATAAAACAAGATTCTGATGCAGTAGAATATAACACAAATTTTTTTGAATTTTCTTTTGAATGTAATGATCAGTGTATCCCATAAGTAAAAGTGAATTTTCTTTTAACTAGGATTATCACAAATTTAATTTGAAAAATAATATTTTGATTTAAATTAATGTGTGAAATTATGAAGATATCAAATCATACAAATAATAAAAGATATATGTGTTTTAATCTAAGATATGATTATCATGAAATTTTTAGAAAAAATAAATAAATATTTTGGTTTTTGAATTAAAGATTAAAATTAGGAGGATAATCAAATCATTCAAATGAAAATAATGCCAAAAAGAAAAAAAAAATTAAAAGATGGTTATGATGAAATTAAAAAGCAAAATATTTTGGCTTTAAGTTAAAATTTGAAATTAAGATATAATCAAATAGTCCAAATAAAATATTTATTATATTTAACCCTCTAATAACATTCATATATTTTTCATCAAATACAACTAAAGTACGTATTTTTAACATGATAAAACACGTGCACATTCAACTAGTTTTTTACTAGTATTTTATATCTCTTTTCCGAAAATATAGTGACTCCACTAAATATAGGATATTTGCAATATATAGTAGAATAAGAGAAAAAATCTAAAGATATATTATATCTTTAAAATATTTGTAAATATGAATGAGTTGACTAGTCAATCTTTAAATTTTTTTAATTTCCAATTTTGCCCTCCCTTGTCTTATCTTGTTGTACACCTTTTTTTTTAGTTGTTTTTTTCTCCTCTTTGATTTGTGCTTCTTTCCTCCATTTTTTCATTTTGTTTTCTTTATCAGTTTTTGTCACTTCCCTTTCTTTTTTTTTATTCTTTCTTTTATCCTATTTTTGCTTCTTTCATCTATTTTTTATTTTCTTTCATTTTCTTATTTTTCCCTTTTTTTCTTTCCTTTATTTTTTATTTTCTTTTATGTTCTTCTTTTTTCCGTTTCTCTTTCTTTTCTTTTTTAATTTTCTTTTCTTTCTTCGATTTTTGCTTATTCCTTTTTTTTTTATTTTTATTGTCTTTCATTTCTCCAATTTTTGCTTCTTCTCTTTTCCTTTTTTATTATTTTATTATTTTATTTTGTTCTCTTTTTCCCTTCTTCCCTTTTTTTATCTTTTTTTATTTTTTTTTATTTTTCGTTCTTTTTTTTTTGTTTTTGCTTTCTTTTTTCTATTTAATTTTCTTTCTTTCCTTTCTTTAGTTTTTGTTTATTCTCTTTCTCTTATTTTTTAAATTTTTCTTTCCTTTATTTGAATTTTTTCCTTCTTTCCCTTTTTTTCACAAGAATTATGAGGTTGAGTTTCGTAGCCAAGACTAGAAAGTACTCAATTCATAAGTGACTTAACGCCAACAAACCAATCATCAAGTTTGATTGTTATAACAAATAATAATTATAAATAGCAAATGAAAATCTATCAGTGATAGCTACTAATATTTTCTATCATTGATAGCTTAATCTTTGATAGAAATCTATCATTGATAGCCAACTTAGTGAATTTAATTAATAAAGTTGAATCTCGAACTAAAATGTAAGTGGAATGCCTAGAAGTTATCACTAATAGCATGTTTATCAGTGATAGAAGCTATCATCGAAAAGAAAAGGGACTTATAAATGTTTGGAAACGACAAGAAAGGGGCAAAAAGGTGTTTAGTGGTTATGATTGATAGAAGCTACTACTGATAGCATGTTACAAGTGATAGAAGCTAATACTAATAGCATGTTATCGTTGATAAAAGCTACCCGATAACACGTTATCAGTGATAGAAGCTACCATTGATAGCACGTTATTGGCAATAGAGAACTATCACTGGTAGCATGATATCGGTGAGATCATTGATAGCATCTTATTAGTGATGTTATCAGTGAAATAAGCTATCACTGATAACCACAATATGAGTGATGTTAGTGATATTGGTGATAGAACTTAGGTGGTATCTATATATTGAGTTATAGAAGTCTATCATTGATATCCTTAAGTGTTAATATTTCAAGGTTGATTCTAATTGATGAAAGTCTATCAATGATAGCGACTGATAGCTTCTATAAGTGATAGCCATGGCAAAAGATTATTAGTGATAGCTATTGTGGTAATCAAAGTTGTTGGTCTTCTTTCAATGTCGATCCATATTTATAAATCTATCATCAAAAGCTATTGATAGCCTTAAGTATTGATATTTCAAGGTCGATTCCAATTGATGAAAGCTAATCAATGATAGCTACATATAATTGATAGCAAATTAAAAGCTAATATTTCAAGATTGTATTAATTTTTCTCAAATTGAAAGCTATCGTTGATAGCAACTATCATCGATAACAATTGATAAAACCTATCAGCGATAGTAGCTATCAATGGCTATCACTGATAGCTGCTATCAATGATAGCATTTAATTTAAGAAAACTAAGAAGAAGCAAGAAAAATGGTGGCTAGGCATGAGTGTTTTAATCTTTTACCATATTTGATCTATATATACAATTATTTTATCCTTGTACTACATATTCTACTATTTTGGGCTTGAATTCTGTTTATGCAACTAGCCCTTAAATATAAATTTTTTAAAAAGGAAAACAAAATATATTTTAAATTTTAGTTAAAATTTATCGTATTAAAAGTACTTGTTTTTCTTACAATTCCAATATTATTGGGTGTTAGATAATTTCTACGAATAGACTATTGGTTGTTTAGATTATTTAGACGAAGCTTCGGAATATTTTATTATTTTTTTAATTTTTAAGAAGAAAAACTTGTGTAACGACCCGACCCCCTAGGACTTAAGTTAGGCCATTATTAAAATACATGCATGCATGACACTTAAAACGACACTCCTTTATGTTAAAATAAATGCTAAATAGATAAGGAAGTTCAAAAGTCCTTTATTAAATGCAAACGTCGAAAACAAGATTAGGGTACCCATAAATCATAAAGGTTAATAAATAAATATGAAAAACAATTCTTACTAACAAGTTTTGAACATCAAAACTAACATTAACAGAAATATGAAAAGAACTTTAAATCTCGTTATGCGGAAGCGTAAAAACTCGTCCCAGTGGCTCGATCACGAATTTCGCTTGTCCATCGCCGGTGCATCTCTACCTTTAACTAAAACAACAACATAGAAAGAATGAGTATAAAATACTCAATAAGTAACCCCACTACTGGGGTCAGGCTGGGCATTTATGTCCTTTAGATACCCGCCTATGGCACATATACACATGAAACAAGAAGGAGTCCTATCCTACTGTAGTTAAGCATGCCCCCTACCTCTAATGAATTCCGAAGGAGACACAAACTGGTGAATTCCGAAGGAGACACAAACTGGTGAATCTCGAAGGAAACACAAACTGGTGAATCTCAAAGGAAACACGAAATCTAACGGGCATCTAACTAATCAGTAAGGACAGTCACATGGTCTCAACTTCAAAATCATCACCGTACGAATCTATGACATATATGTAATCCTTGATACCATGACTCTACCACATACATATATACCTCAACAACATGTTTTACAACGTTCATGTATATCTTAACATCATAGTTTTACAACATACATGTATGCCTCAACATCATCAGGTCAGATACAATCATATGGAAATACATACCATCTCATACTAGCATTCAAGTATCTATGTGTATATTTAAACAATTCATATCTCGTGCCAGAACATACTTTGATTCAGATCATACTATAATTTATCATGCTAACATTGCCATAACATACACTTATCATACTAGCATATAACTAAAGCCTAGCCCGTGGGCAGTTCCAGTAATAGGATTACTTACCTCAAATAAAGTCCAAAAGTTAAGTCAAGCAAACAAACTCCTTTCTAGCCTTCCACAACTTTTGAATGAGATCCTAGAACATGGACAAAAATCGATCTTAAACTTTAAGCCTAATTTTTAAACATTAAATCATTCCCAAATTACCAGCACAACTTACCCAATAGTGGTTTGACCAAGATCACCTCAAAGTTCTAACACCAAAATTTTGTTGGAATCATACTCAAGTCGTTCGCGTCTAAATTCAAATCTTCTCAAAAGTTGAATCTAAATCCCAAAGTGTAGTTTGTTCCAAATTGTCTTCAATCTCTCAAACAAATGCTTTAATCTAAGAAATCCAATAATAATGGTTAGAACCTCAAACAAATTCCAACAACAACATTTAATTCAAACCTTACAAGGCTTAATATACTTACCAAAATGTTGCTTGGTCCAAAATTCCAAAAATGCGCTCCAACTAAGGACAAATATTGAATTTCCAAATAATAAAGTTACTGAAAATTACATTATTATTAAATAAAATTTGCGGGGTGTTACATTTTTCCCCCTTCAAAGAACTTTCGTCCTTGAAAGTTCATCCTTGAGAAAGCTCTGGATACTGGGCCTTCATCTCATCCTCTCGCTCCCAGGTGGCTTCCCTAAACTGGTGATTCTTCCATAGGACTTTCACAAAAGCAATTTCCCAGTAGCGAAATGTTTTTACCTCTCTGGCGAGGATCTCTATGGGCTTCTCGTAGCTTAAGTTTTCATTTAAGTGTAAGGGTTCGTAGTGAACTACATGGGACGGGTCTGTCACATACTTCCTTAGCATCGAAACATGGAAGACATTATGAACTGAAGACAGTTTTGGGGGCAACGGTAAGCTACAGGGCCAACTCGTTCCAGGAACCTCGAAAGGTGCAATGAATCTCAAACTCAACTTTCCCTTCCTGCCAAACCTTAGAATACCTTTCATGGGTGCCACTTTTAAGAACACTTTCACACCAGTCTCAAATTCCAGGTCTTATGTCTTACATCAGCATAACTCTTCTGTCTGCTCTGGGCTGTTTGCATATGAGCCTTGATCTTCTGTATTGCCTCATTCGTGGTCTGCACCAATTCAGGTCCTAAAATCTCCTCTCTCCTACCTCATCCCAACAAACAGGGGACATGCAACCCTTCCCATATAGGGCCTCAAAGGGTGACATCCTAATAGTGGACTAGTAGTTGTTATTATAAGAAAACTCCATTAAGTGCAAGTGAGCATCCAACTTCCTGAAAACTCTATGGCACAGTCACGCAAACATGTCTTCTAGTATCTGATTCAATCTCTCTGTCGGCTCATCAGTCCGAGGGTGGAAAGCTGTTACTGAAGTTTAACCGGGTCCTCTAAAGCTACCTGGAGTCTTTCCAGATGTTACACGTGAAAACGAAGGTCTCTGTCCGAGACAATGGACACAGGCACTCCATGCAACCTTATCACCTCCTTCATGTCTAATTGTGCCCACTGATTCACTGAAAAGGTGGGCTTTCCAGGTATGAAATGTGCTAACTTCGTAAGTCTGTCTACAACGCCCATATCACAGTGAAACCTTTGATTGTCCGAGGCAACCCCACGATGAAGTCCATAGACACATGCTCCCACTTCCATTCTGGTCACTCAATGGCTGTAACAAGCCTGCTGGCTTCTGCCTCGGGGCTTTCACATGTTGGCACACCAAACACTTACTGACGACTATGCAACCTCTCTATTCATATCATTCCACTAGTAGTAACGTTTCAGGTTCCGATACATCTTGGTCCTGCCGGGTGAATCGAAAATAAGGAACTATGAGCCTCTGACAATAACTCATCTTTAATATCACTAACTACTGGCACGCATAGACGCCCTTTGATAAAGGAGGCCACCTTATGCTGAAACTGAGAATTCGCCATTCTGACCTGACTCCACCCTACGAATTCTCTCTTCTAGATAAAGGTCGTCTCGCTGCGCATCAATAATCTTCTGCCTTAGACTTGGTTGCACCGAAAATTGTGCTAACTGTGTCGTGACCTTTCCCACAACCACTACAATCTCTGCCCTCTCCAGTTCCCTACACAAGTGAGTCTATCTGGTAATGAGAGCTGTTGAATAGGCCGCTTTCCTGCTTAAAGCATCTACCACTACGTTTGCTTTTCCCAGGTGGTACAAAATTTCACATTCATAATTCTTCACCAGTTTCAACCACCTTCTTTGCCTCATGTTTAACTCTTTATGAGTAAAAAAGTACTTCAAACTTTTGTGATCGGTGAAGATCTGTATTTTCTCTCCATATAAGTAATGTCTCTAGATTTTAAGAGCAAAAGCCACTGCTGCTAACTCCAAGTCATGTGTGGGATAATTCTGTTTATGCTTCTTCAGCTGACATGAAGCGCAAGCAACTACTTTACCATGCTACATCAATATGCATCCCAACCCCTTCTTGGACGCATCACTGTAAATGACAAAACCACCTGATTCATCCGGTACTGTAAGAACTGGGGCTGAAACCAGCCTCTGCTTGAGGTCCTGGAAAATTTTTTCACAAGCCTCATTCCAAACAAATGCTGCCCCCTTCCGAGTCAACTGAGTTAATGGGGCGGCTATGCGAGAGAAGTCCTTTACAAATCGTCTATATGAGCCTACTAACCCCAGGAAACTGCGAACCTCACTGACTGTGGTTGGACGAGCCCAACTCATAACTGCCTCAACCTTTGCAGGATCCATAGAGACACCTTTCTTCGATACTACATACCCTAGGAAGGACACTTGTTTCAACCAAAATTCACATTTAGAAAACTTCGCATATAACTTATTGGCCCTCAACGTCTCCAACACTTTTCCGCAAATGCTTCTCATGCTCGGTCTCTATCTTGAAATAAATCAAGATATCATCAATAAAAACAATCACGAAAGTGTCGAGGAATTCCTTGAACACCCTATTCATCAAATCCATGGACACTGTTGGTGCATTCGTTAGACCGAATGATATCACTATGAACTCATAATGTCAGTACCTCGAACGGAAAGCTGTCTTGGGTATGTCACTGTCCTTTATTCTCAGCTGGTGGTATCCTGACCGGAGATCAATCTTAGAAAATACCGTAGCTCCCTGTAACTGGTCAAACAAATCATCGATCCTAGGAAGGGGATACTTGTTCTTGACGGTCACCTTGTTCAGCTCTTTATAATCAATGCACAGACGTAACAATCCATCATTCTTTTTCACAAACAAAACAGGTGCACACCATGATGACACGTTAGGGTGTATGAAACCCTTGTCCAACAACTCCTGCAATTAGACCTTTAGTTCCTTCAACTTTGTCGGGGCCATCCTGTATGAAGCCCTTGAAATAGGGGTTGTGCCTGGCTCCAATTCAATGGCAAAATCTATCTCCCACTGTGGGGGCAGTCCGAGAAGATCTTCTGGAAAAACGTCTGGAAAATCCCTCACTACTGGCTTTGAAGTCAAGGTGACTTCATTCTCTCTAGCGTCCACCACACTGGCCATAAAGCCCTAGGCTCCTTGGTCAAATAGTATACTGGCCTTCAATGCGGATATCACTTTGGGTAGGACTACGGTCCCAACCCCTTTAAACTTAAAACTGGGAAGTTGAGTCTACCATAAGTATAAATTGAAACTAGAGAAAGGAAAAAGAGAAAAAGGGGTAAGTTAAATCCAAAGCGGCGTCGGAAAAAAAAAAGGCTTACCTAGGATATTGAAGCTGGGTAGTACTAGAAATTGGTCTAGGTCGGAACCTAAAAAGGATAAATATAATGATGTATAGTAGGAAAGTCTGAAATGAATAACAAAGGATTGGGTAGGGTTAGGAAAAGAAGTAAAGGATAATTGGTGGACATAGGAAATCTCGAGGAAAGGAAAAGGGAATAAAAAGATTAGTAGATAGTAACATGAATAATGTCCACTATAGGAAATGGATCCGAGCAAAAAGACCTGGTGGTGGTACGACTCCTGGACACAAGAAGAAAACCACGGTGCTAACTTAGGGGAAATCCTTGAGATGTCTTAACATAGTGTGAATAATAATATCGAACAACTCACTTCGATGACTAATACAAAGTTAGTGGAATCCCGAAATAATAAGGGATGTCCAAGATGTGGCAAGAATCATAGCGGTCCATGCTTGATGGGGATCGGAATCTATTATGGATGCATTGGATGTGTTGGATGCAATGATGCGATGGATGCGGCAGTGTAATACTATATGTTAGTAATGCACTATGCGTAGGTGATGTGCTATGCGTTGGTGATGTGCTATGTGTTGGTGATGTGCTATGCGTAGGTGATGTGTTATACGTTGGTGATGTGCTATGCGTTGGTAATGTGCTATGTGTTGCACATCCAAGGGTTTGTGGGCACATAGGACAAGCTAATAGTATGATTTGAAGAAGTGTTGGCCATTATCCTAGTTGAGCACATAGAGCAAAGGTAAGCCATGCATATGCGCCCAAAGATGAGCTTGCGAGAATCTAGCATTTGTGACTAAGTTGCGTTAATTAGATGCACAAGGTAAGAGTGAATGGACGCATTGCACCGGTTGATGGTGTCTGAACATAGGTAGGTTACGGAAATTGGATGGGCGCATTTGTGGTTAACACATATGTGGTTGGATGAACGCATATGAAGGATGAAAGCATATGGAGGATAGACGCATTCAAGGACGTCATCTGGACATATGGCTAGTTAGAAGGAAATCTTAAGCCTTAAGAAAATTAGGTGGATGCATAAGAAGACATGTAAAAGTTGAGGGCTACGCATTGGTGAAAAGAGAGCAAGACACCTTGGGTTGCGCTGATGCAAGATTGCGTTAATGGTGTAAAGAAGAGACACTTGGACATGCGGCCAAGTAGAAGGCGTCGGTCGTGGAGCGATCTTAGACACCTATAAATAGGGCCAAGGACATCAGATGAGAACTCAAATTCTCTTCAAAGGACGTCCCTTCACGCATGAGTCCTTTTTGACCTTACAATTAGCCAAATTTCACCAATTAAATCTTAATTCAAAACTACTCAAGGAAACTCTATTCAACACTTAGAAATTTCCTTCACTTCAACATAGGATTTAACTTTCACTTAGTTAATTCCTTTTAACACCTTCTTATGTAGGGAAAATGGAAATTCGAGTTTGACATTTACTTCCCCCTTAAGAAAATTTCGTCCTCGAAATTTACTTGAACTAACTCTGGTTTAAGGTTTCATAACAACCACTGTTGCAAACTCTTATAATCTTGTCCATTACCACGCTTCCACTGCGCTATTCTGATATCAACTTCCTTAGTTTGTACAACGATACCTCACTTAGCCATCTCTAAGCTAGATGTTGAACCAAACTATCTACAACATAATAATTTCTATCTCAAACACTAAATGAGAATAACTTAAATTCATACTTACCTTCCTCGATAGATCTTCAGGTAGCGTTGTGAGTTCCAGCTCCGGTTGGCTTCTAGGTCATGCCACTTATGCTATTCCTCTTAGTCTCACTTTGACTAATATAATTCTAAGACAATTTTAATATTTACCTTTTATCTAATTGAGATTAAAAACTTTGACATGTCTACAATAACATACAAATTTCTATACATGTAGTCTAATTTTCCTACAATTTTTCTATTACATAATCCGAGCCATGCCTTGAAAGATACCAAGTTCCTGGTGTTTGGTGGTTGAATGACTCTTCCCTTAACGTTTCGCTTAAAAATGTGAGCCATGCCTTAAAAATGTGAGCTAATAAGCCTAGTGAGTGGTGCCTTTTAAAATAACAATAGCTTTAATTACAAAATCATTTTTTTAGGAAATCATAACATAATTAACAATCACATTATAACCTGTGCATACACATTTGTAACCTTAATCAAGCATTTTCCACCAATCACATGCTATTCTGAACATGTCCACAATATGAATATAATAATGATGATAACTTTCATGAAACCTTTTCTATACCCCATTTTCCCACCAATTTGCACATCGACAACTATTTCTCGCTAGCTATGCTTAGGTAACTTGACTATATTTCCCGCCAGTCGTCACCGACTATCATTTCCCGCCGACCGAAGCCGACTATATTTTCCCGCCAAGTACCCTTTTAAGCATGCTAACTATATATTCCAGGCATAATCTCAATTTCCATAGTAATTATACAGACAATATCATGGCAAGCATAATAACATTACAATTATGCATCTTGTTCATACCTATGAATTTATACATAGAGCAATGCATAAATCTTAATAACCACTCACCGTTTGCAAGGTTTCCTACTGGAACTTACTTTGAGAGTATTTCCCTGAGATTTCCTCTATTTTAATGAAAATTCCCAAATTAATACTGTTATATCATTAAATAATGTCACAATAATCAAAATACCTTTTTATATTAAAACACCAGCTTACCCTACTAAAAAATTTTGTCAAAACCTCAAAATAAGCCCTTAAGAGGCTATTTTAACCGTGGCTCGTGTGTGCAAGGATGTTGGTAGGTAGCTGCGATGTCCAGCCTTGCGCACGAGGCGCGCGTGCTGCGTTGCACGAATGGCCGCAACATCACGGTCGACGCGTTGGACCGATGCCAGCTGATGGTTACGGTTGATGCGTTGGACTGGCATGCTATGTTGCACTGAGGACCACAACGTTACGATGGATGCGTTGGCAGGGATGAGCTTATGCGTCCGTGCGATCCTTCAAGTTTATCAACGCAACTTTGACTCCTTCGAACTCTAATTATTTTGGCATCATGAGTACCTAAGCTTAATAATATAAATAGGCTTTTAACACTGAGATTTTGGAAATGGCACGAGTGGACTATTCACGCCCGACCCTTCTATTTATAGCTACCCTGAGCTTTCCCCCTTTTGACAACTCAACCTACAGATGTCTCCTCTTTAAGCTACCAAAACTAAATCCGATCCAACAATGCTTTGAGTTGTATTAATCTTGAGTTGCCAGCAAAATTATTTACTTTGCATGTAATCTCCATCTTACACCTCCTGCTTAAGTTGATAAGAGTCATTTTTGCATGAAATATCCTTTCGCCATCTCATTTACTTAGTTCCTAAGAATGTTTATCCATATAATTTAGTATGCCTATGGACGCATCTCTTGGATGGTGCCACCTTCTCTTGAATTTTTTGTCAACGCAACCTTTGATCATCGCATCCTTGGCCGTCTACTATCAAGTAATAGGCCCATCAATTGCCAACGATGCATAGCCTTATAATATGCTATAGCATTGCCGCGCATTGTAGACGCATGCCTTCGACAATCGGCTCATTATGTGTTGTCGCACATCTTCAACGTATGCCTTCAACAATCGTTGTCGTGCATCGTCCACGCATGCCTTCGACAATCGGCACATACTCCCATTGTCGCAAGCCTCCTTCGCCGCATGCCTTGGTCCGTATCAACGCATGCTTCCAACTCTGTGTGCCTTTGCATTAGTGCACGCCCTTGCATCAACTACTCACGCGTGCAAGCCTACGGCCGCATCCCTTGCGTCCAACGATCAGCACAATTTGGAGCCGGCCACCCACGCATCCTTAGGGCCATCCATCCATGCATCTTTTGCATTCAGCGCACTTAAGCCCCTACATACGCTGTAGTCAAAACATTTGTTTTTCTTGGCCACCTTTTGAACCTCTAGAAACTTAGCACTAACGCATAACCAATACCATCCCAATATTCACCATTTTGTCTTGATTCAATACATATTTCTTTTAGTAATATTTCTTTAACCAGATTAGTTACTTCCTCGCACAACATTTTACTACTTAGAATTTTTTTTAGTAACCTACTACCCTGGATTTCGGATCAGGGTCTTACATTTACCACCCCCTTAAATATAATTTCGTTTTCAAAATTAAACGAATCTTATTTTACAACCAAATTTTTATTAATTGATTTGCTTAATACAGTTTTATTACATAACAACTTCTATCCTAGTCCTCTAGAATTTTCTCTTTCCCTTTTCCCACGTCTGGTACATCTTCCTCCCTAGCTTGAGCTAACCCATATAATTGTCCCAACGTCATTTTTTCTATTTCCTCTTTTCATCCTCCAACAGTCCGTCCTCCCCCGACAGTTGTTGGTTTCATTCCTGGGTTGTTTGGCGGCTGTATATTTCCAGCATCCATCAACTAGGGACATTCTCGTTTAAAGTGTCTCGGGTTGCCACACTTAAAACATGTACACAATCGTCCTTGGGTTTGTTCCCAACATTTTTCCTAGTGATATTTATTACAGATCGGGCATCTCGGTTTTTGGTTTACACTCGCCATTGAATCCTTTATCTAGCTTTCTTGTTCGGGGTCTACTTTAGTATTTTTTAATTCCTCTTCTTTTCCACATACTTCTATTTTCTATCCTAGGAGTAAAATTTCGTGGCTCTTCCCTCCGCCACCTACTCATGGATGAGCCCCCTTCTGGTCTTAGTTCTTCTACTGTTAAACTTTTTTCTACTCTTATTGCTGCTTCTATTAGTTTTGAGAATTCTCACCACCCCGCGGTTGCTGCGACAGGAGTTCGAATCTCTTGTCTTAATCCAGATTCAAACATTTGACAGCGCTCCTTTTCATCCACAATTATGTTTAAAGCATACTTGGATAGCTCAGTATACTTTAATTCATATTCTGCTACAGTCATGTTACCCTGCATGAGCTGTAGGAACTCATCTTGTTTCATATTTCGGAATGACCGAGGATAGAATCTCTCGAAGAACGCTTCTCAAAATTCTTCCCAACGCATTTCATCTTGGTCCCCTATTCTATTCTTCAGTAATTTCCACCACTCTTCAGCCTGTTTTTGTAGTAAAAATATTCCAAGACTCACCTTTCTATTTTCAGGGCATCTCATTACCCCAAAACATTTTTCTAACTGATTCATCCAGACTTCTGCATCTGCGGGGTCTTTTGTTCCTTCGAAGTTTGTGGCTCCCAGCGATTTCAATCGTTCTATCCCATATTTTTTCTCAGGATCAGGTTGTATATTCCCCAGACTTTCTTGGAGTCTTTGAGTAAATTTATCCATTTGTTCTTCTTCCCTTGTCTTTTCTCTCGGATGACTTGAGGCACTTTCACTTTTATTTTCATATGCTCACTTAGGTTTAATTCATGTTTTAAAATGTTTAAAACTTGGATCACATAGACCTAAGATCACGGTTCTAATATGATTAGCAACCTTAAGGCTTAGGGTAGCCCGGTTCTACGTTTCCTACTTCTCAACATTTTATCTAACCAATCACATATAAATTAAACATGCATTGTCAACAAAACATACTACTTCTTATTTATATACACAGTTCATAAACCTATTTACCTCACTAGCTAACTTTAGTCTTCAAATTTTTCTATCTACTTCCTATCATGTAGATATAAGTTTTCAAAGTTAATTCGCATTCGCACGTCTTTCTACGGGCATCTTTCCTGCACATGGCCAATTTCTTTGTAGAAAATACAAAACTTGTAAGATTCTACATTGTTGGATTCAAGTGCAGGTTGTTCCTCGAATTCTATTACTATTCGCCGAGGAATATCCTTTTTAGCCGCTCGTGCCCATTCTTGATCTATTGTCAGGAAAATTACTGAATTTCAAAATAATAAAGTTACTGAAAATTACATTATTATTAAATAAAATGTGTGGGGTGTTACACTATGTCCCAAGCTATCTATCTGATCTTACCCCTGCAATGGGAGTTTTATTGAGCTAGCGTTGTTGAGCCAACCCTCACATATGCAAATCTAAAAGTAATCTCAAATAAACAAGAGTTCATAGTTAGCCCAAGATTAACGTTAAGTTACCTAGATCATCACTTTGAAATAGTAAGTCTTAAATAGTAAACAACGTTATAAAGTAAGAGTGACTCATTTCGTGGTCCGATCTTGTACAAACCCTTTTGCACAAGGACACCCCCACTCCTCATGTCCAACATGAACGAATTAGGATCACTTCGTTTGTAGCACTTTAGAACTCCTTGTAACAATTGCAGAGCGGGTTGCAACCAATAGTGTTACCAGAATAAGGTACCCAACCTTATCCATATACTATAGATCATTTTGACTATTTACTCGAACTTGATCCAACTTTATGTCTCCATATAAATTTCAAGTACTAATCCAATAGTCACGGGACTTTTAGGTTTATTGAATTTCTATTCTAGTAAGAGATCTATTCAATAACACCTTCATTGAATTTTTCAGAATAAGTTTCATTGTTTACATACCACGAGTTTAGGACATAAAACCCAACAAACATCCATTTGGACTAAAACTCAAGTGGTAACTTATATATCTGATATATAAGAATGAGTTTCTAAGTTTTATAGAGAAATACAATAAACTAGGGCATCTCATACCCATCTTTACCATTCGGTATCTCTATACCTGATATTTCTCCCACTTGCCCTAGGTTATCTTGTATTCCTAGTTCTACTAGGTGATTCTCAAACACTTTAGCCGAGAGAATCATTGTAAACATGTTAGTATACAATAGGCTTTAGATGAAACTATATGGGGATAGCATCTTATTCTCAATAATGGCTAGGAAGCACACTTTCCTCCCATTACAATGAGGTACTCTCAACTCTTTGCACAAGACACATCTGACCTGTCTCAACAACTCTTTATTAACAGTCAGTTCTAGAAATCTTTAAACTTTCTATATTTTGATCTAGCCATTAAAATATCTGAATATTTACAAATGGTTTTGAACAATTTGGTTCATAACAGAGGTTGCTAGAACAAACATAATTTTTAAAATGAACATTTCATTTATCCCAAAAATATATACAATTTGTTCTATACAAGATTTAAATGAAGTAGAATCAAGTAGCAATTTCTCCCACTAGATGAGCTGAGCAAATGGTCCCAAGGTCAAGTTAGCCTGGTTACCTTTCTTACTTCTCGGCAACATACTGAGGGCAGTGTCTCTTCCAGTGCCCTTCTTCGTTGTAGTGGAAACATTTCCCTTTAACTACAGCGTTATCCTTGCCTTTCTTTCCAATAGGCTTCTTCTTCCCTTTCCCTTTGCCCTTCTTCACAGGAATACTCATATTCTTTGAAGAGGAGGAAATGTTTGCCAGATGGCAAGCAATACTTTCTTGTTTTGATTTCCAAATTGAAGCTATAAAAGGAAGCGCAAACTCCCTTCCTGATTACCTCACTCGAGAATTTCTTCAAGGCAAAACTAAAGAAGAGAGTGAAAGAGAGAAAGAAAAGAGAAAATGAAGTCCACTTGCAAGAAAGAAGAAAAGCATGATCAAGATCAAGAACAACAACAATGATCAACACTTCCTCAAACCAAAGCATCGTATTTTCAAGCGTATCAATTTATCAAAGGTAAATCATCATCGATAATGGAGAATCGAAAAGGAAAAACTCCTCAAGCATTGCCGTTATCAAATAAATTTCAAATTTTAGGATCTTTTTTCCCTTCAAGGCCTTCTGCCTTAACCATTAACTCTTCCCCTATCAATTGAGTCGGTATCAACAAGAATAAATTCATAGAATAAACGAGTTTTTTGAGGATGTGTTGGAATATAATGGAAATTTGACGGAAATGTTTTTTGAATTGTTTCATTCATAGATTTACCTATGAATTCTGGTTCAAGAGTTGTAATGTATGAGATCTGGATTTTGTTATGGTCAATTTCAAGCTTGGAGGACATTCCTCTCTTCTCGGCAGTAATAACATTTACTTCGGACTCTAGACCCTTTTTTCTAAACATTGTCTGGTTAGCCTGTAGCTCATTTAGTAGAGTAGTCAAGCTGTATTGAATTTTATTCTTTAATGCATTCAAAATTGCAGAAAACTCTTCAGAAGAGATTCTAGAATAAAACCAACTAGACTTCTCTTGTCCATGATAACACCATTTACTTCTGTCACGTTAAAGTGGAACATCATGTCCAGGACATGTTCACGAACATTGGTCCCCACTTTGATGCGACTGTTGTAAACGTACTTAATGGCATCATGCCTTAGGGTGAAGGACAGTTGTCCAAATATCCCTTGCAGAGATTCTATAATCTCTTTGGAAGTACTCATATCCTCTCTTCTTTACCAAAACATCAGATAAGCTGGCGAGGATATAAGCACGGGCTTTCTCATTAGCCCTGACCGATCTGTCATATACATCTCTAACATTTCGGTTTGTGTTAGAGCTAAGAATGGGAGGACAATCCTCAGTTATGACAAATCGAAAATTGTATTATTGAACTCGTCATTCTGAAATTATAAATCCAATCAAGTTTTAGCAATTTTAATAATGTACACAAGATTATACTTTTGCTACGATACTACATCAAGACATTCTTGACTAAATACTACCTCTAGAATAACTCATATTGCGATAGTCATTTAGGTACCACTTTTGGTCAGACATTATTAACACTTAATAATTCTGTAAGTGTAAATATGCCATTTTCGGATTTAACAGAATGGTATGAGTATGCCTCTGTAATAGAAGACAATACCCAAAATAGAACTATAAGACCCTATTCATTTTACTGAAGCATGGGTTGTTCCGAATCCTATGTTATAACTCACCGTAGTGATAGCCGTCGTTAAACGACTAGCAAAGGGCCGCTCAAAGATAACCAGCAGATGCAACATAGGAATCTCACGGTTCAGACTAATGGAGGAGACTGCAGGTTATTATTATTATCTTTGTATAAATGTTCGCTTTGGTTTTGGATTTTAGAAAAGATGTGTTGGGTTTATAAGTTTGAGATGTTCAAATATGTAACTTGTTGTTTTGGTTTGGTGCCAGTAGATTTCTAAATGACTTGTGCTATTTATTAGGTTTCTATTGTTATCTTTGTTTATTAATATGTGTGTATGTTTTTTTATTTAATAAGTATCCACCAAAAAGTGCAAATCAACCTTCAAAAGAACTGTCCATTGGAAGATTAAGAGAATCTTAGGAATTATAATTGAACAAAGAATGCTTCCAAAATATTTTATTTACTTGCAAAAATAAACATGAAAGATACATTACTTTATTTTGTATCATTTGTATACTTTGTTCTAAGAAATGATTACATTTTTTTTCAATGTTAATATATTTATAAATTTTCAATTATGAATGAAAGTCATGGTATTTAATATGTTATGAAATATTTAATATGTGTGGGCTGAACTCAAGTCATGAGATTATTTTTATCACAAATATGAAAAATCATATACAAATTATTCTTGTTGAGAAAAAAAAGTTGAGCCTTTTATAGTCATGAGCAAAGCTATAACAAAATTTATATAGTGAAAAAAAAGTGCCATCAAAAGATTATTATTGTAATTATGGCTATTAGAAAAGACCAAAATACCTTACAATAGCATAAGATTACAGCTATAAATATGTTATTATAGCGTTAAAAAAGTGCTATTATAAGATAAAGATAGCATATTATTTTAGTTATATAAACATAACTAAAAAAAGTGCTATCGTATCTATTATTTCTTGTAATGATTGATTCAAGGAAATCAACTTTAGGGTTAGTATTCATTCTGAATGGGGAAGCAATATTGAAGAGTATCAAGCAAAGTTGTATTGCTGACTCCACATTAGAAGCTGAGTATGTAGCTGTAAGTGAAGCAGCAAAAGAAGCAGTATGACTCAAAAAGTTCCTAACTGATTTGGAAGTGGTTCCAAATATGCACTTGCCAGTCACCCTATATTGTGATAACAATGGAGCAGTTGTAAACTCAAAAGAACATTGTATCCATAAACGTGGAAAGCACATCGAGCGGAACTACCGTCTCATCAGGGATATTGTACACAAAGGAGACGTAGTTGTCATGCAAATAGCCTCACAAGACAACTTAGCTGATTCATTCACAAAGACCGTCTCGGCTAAAGTGTTCGAGGGTCACCTAGTGGGACTAAGACTACGAGATACTTTCTATTAGGGCAAATGGGAGAAATAATAAGTCTCTGATGCCCTAGTTTATTGTATTTATACTTTTGTTTTTGTTCTTTCATTGTACTCAACAATTTATATATTTGTATATATTTATCCACTGGAGTTTTAGTCCAAGTGGGAGTATTGTTGGGTTGTATGTCCTAAAACTCACAATTTATAAAATTAAACATATTCTATTATTGTTCGGTTTTAAGTCCTAAAATTCGTAGTTTATAAAAAGATAAACATATTCTGTAGTTAATAAACTTATTATTGATTCTATAAATTGCATACGTAAAAGTCTAAATCCAATAAACTAAGATCCATGGCTATTATATTAATACGTGAAGTCTATGTAGAGACATGGAGATGGATGAAGTTCGAGTAAATAGCTAAAATAGTCTATAGTACATGATTAAGGTTGGGTACGTTATTCTGGTAACACTATTGGATGTGGCCTACTCTGTAGTTGTTACAATTTGTTGTAAGATAGTATAAACAAAGTTATCCTGATTCGTTTATGGATGGATATGAGGAGTAGGGCATCCTATGCAATGAGTTTGCGTAAGATCGAACAAAGAAATAAGTCAGTCGTACTTTATAACGCTATTTATTGTTTAAGACTGACTATTTGTCACACCTCGTTCTAGATTTTCCTTCTAATCTAGAACAAAGCATGAAGACATTAAACATCACTTCTCTCTATGACATCTAACGCCCTAACTCTTAACATATCCTGTACTAAAGATCAAACCCATTTCCAAAAATAAACTATGTTCATTAACAGAGTTTAGGAATTTGATTTAGTTTAAATCACAATACTGTTTAAAGAGATTTACAGACCAAAGGTAAGGATTATTTTGAACAAAACCTCCCGTGACATATACCTCACAAGTTCTAGCTGTTCTGGAATACTTTCAAATACATGCATTGTAAAACATTCAGGCTTAAATTTTCTCTTTCCAAACATCAACGAATTATAAAAAAAAAAAAAACATTCTATAAATTGTTGGAAAGGTATATAAGATTCATTAATAGCTCAAACTCGTATTACTCAAACAATGGCATGATGATATTTCATATAAATCACATTATAAAACATTCAGGCGTCATCAGAAAACCACACCAACTCTGTACCCGAATACTCGTTTACAATAGCGGGTTACTCTGGAGAAAGAATGCCCCCCGCGGTGTAAACAAAATCACAAGGTCATACGTGCATGCAGAGCTGCCTCAAGGCTAGGCATAGATACACACCACAGGCTCAGGTTACTCTGGACT